>NC_058417.1:50811130-50973321 GCF_002201575.2 Neomonachus schauinslandi
TCTATCTATCTATCTATCTATCTATCTATCTATCTATCTATCTATCTCTGCAAAAAGGTTGATGCTACATGGGAAAACAAGGGCAGCTAATCCTTTGCATATCTTAAACTATTGAAGGAATCTGCCTGTGAGCAGACATTCGAATGGCCTTGAGGCAGAAAGAAAGGGAGGGGATCCTGCCCGAGGAGATGCCTGGAGAATCAAATTTGTGAGCTACTGTGTGTCTCTCTCTTCAAAACCCGCCTTCCCACCTCCCTGCCCCCTGCCTTTTCCAGCTTCCTGCTTCGTTCCTGCCTGCTACAGTTTCTGCAGTGGGTCCTCTCCCTCAGCAGGACACCAATCCTGCAAGCTTGCAAAGGCCAAACAAAACTGGGACTCACAAATATGTAACTGTTTTCCTTAGCTCATGGCATAAATCAAAAAAAAAAAAGAAAAAAAGAAAAAAAAAAAAAAGGAAAGAAAGAAAGAAGAAAAAAAAAAAAATTCTGTTAGCACAGGGCTCAGGAGTGTTTATTTTTTCACCAGCTGCAACATGCTACCCTCACGGGGGATCACCTAAAACCAGTTATGGTTTAGGTTGGAGGGGAATGTCAAACTTAAGCGGCGGGCTTGGCCTCTCTCAATGAATTACGACCTTGTCAAGAACCTATTTTTTTAAATCAATGCAGGTTTTCTATCAAATCAAATACCTGCACACTAAATTATATTTTTGGTGCCAGGCTGGCTCTCCATTTTTTTTTTTCCCTTTGCTAGTTTTTTCCAGCGTCTTCCCCCACAACTCTCCCCTCTCCTTACCGTGATACAGTTTTTGTCCATAAGAAGAAATTGAAAAGCAAGCCCTACACCTGAGGGGAGAGAGGGGACTGTCCTTTGTCATCCCATGTGCATGCACTGCCACTGTTTAGAAGCTACCTCAGCTTAAGTAACAGGAGTGCTCCTATAGACTAACGGAGTCAAGAGTGTCCTTTGGGATCATCCATCCAGCAGCGGTGAAGACATTGCTTTTGAAAGGAAGATGTTTGTTCTTTTCCTTTTTAAAAACTTTTCGTGGAAGTGGACATGGAAGGGGGGGTTGGGGAAGCTTCTAATACAAGTGCTGAAATAAAGAGTTAAACATTTAGATCATCTTCTAAGTACATTTTGAGACATCCTTCCCCTTCATGTGACTTGATAAATGTGAATAGATTTTAGGGAATCAAAGACACTTTTTCTTCCTTCCTTCCTCCCACCCTTTCTCCTGCTTCCCATTTTTCCTTTCGTTCTTTAATTATTTCTTTTTTTTTTAAAGATTTTATTTATTTATTTGAGACAGAGAGAATGAGAGACAGAGAGCATGAGAGGGAGGAGGGTCAGAGGGAGAGGCAGACTCCCTGCTGAGCAGGGAGCCCGATGCGGGACTCGATCCCGGGACTCCGGGATCATGACCTGAGCCGAAGGCAGTCGCTTAACCAACTGAGCCACCCAGGCGCCCTTTAATTATTTCTTTTAAACGGGGAAAGAGACTCTTCTGCCCTCAACTCCTGTTCTTCCTGATGGGTTAGTACCTGATTTTAGAAGCAAGTCTGTCTCCTGAACTGGTAGCTTAGTGGACATGACACTGGAGTAGGGGCTGTTTGCCTCTACGACTCCCAGTGGGGCCCACAGAGGCCTGAAGTACCCCTTCTGAAATTTTGGCAAAGATAATTTTTCAATAATGGGAATCTCCATGTATCAAAATCCACTTACGGCAAAGCCACGGAGGCATGCAGTTTAGTGTTGGCACCCGACGCAGCCCCTTTACATGGCCCGGAAGTCTTTATTTGGTGGTTTTTCAATTAAATGCCGCATACACTTCAGGGCATATGTAAAGAATCCTCAAATGAATTGCAAACTGTTTTCCATAGCAACTCCGATGGATAAAACACGGACAAGGAAATCCCAACCAGCTGTGTTTGAGTCTTCAGAACCCAAATCACATAGTTTCTGGCCGGACTCTGGATGTTTCTGATAGGCTGTCATGGAGCCAGCACACTGAATGGCTGGTTTGGCAGGGATTCCTACCCTCTCATTTCTCCCCACCTAATTCAGCTGGAAGCTACCGCCTCAGTGTAACCTTTGCTGACGTAGGCACACGTCAAAGTTTCTCAGTCAGGCGAGTCTCGGTTGTGAGAAATTCAAGGTGGAAAGACATACCAAGAGTCATACTGGGTGGGAAAAACAAAGGAAGGCTAATCCTGCACAAACTAAAGTCAAAAAGCCAAGACACACAGGTACAGGAAATAGAAACCCTGGTGCGCTAGGGCCCACCTGCTTGGACCATCCCTTCCCTGCGTTCATACATAATTCAACTGGACAAACACTTCACGAAAATGCTAAAGTTTCTGTGTAGCTGTTATAGGATACAAATATGAATAGGATGGATCCTAATCAGGGAAAGCTTATAGTCTTTTTTTTTAAGATTTTATTTTAGAGAGAGAGAGAGCACAAGTGGGGGAAGGAGCAGAGGGGAAGGCAGAGGGAGGGGGGAAAGAATCTCAAGCAGAAGCCACGCTAAGCAGGGAGCCTGACTTGGGGTTCGATCTCACGACCCTGAGATCATGACCTGAGCTGAAACTAAGAGTCTGACTGATCCACCCAGGTGCCCCAAAGAAAGCTTATAGTCTCATAGATCACCGGTGATAATACAAAATAGACTAGAGCAAATGTTAAGAGCGGACAAGTTACTTTTGAAGTTCAGCATCCACCTACCTCATCCTACTATTTCTTGAGTAAAACACCCCCATTACTCCTTGGACACTCAGTCGATCCTATTTGGATGGACTTAGTCTCATTTCAGGGATGGGCCCTGATTTGTCTAAGCTAATTAATGAATCCCATCCTCCTGGTTTCAGTGACTAGATCAGAGATGGGATTAAGATCTATTTCTCACTAATGAGAAACACAGTGTATACATAGACTAGAGTCCAAATCCAAGAGGAAGAGGCCCAGAGTTGGCTTTATGTGCACGTGCGTGCACACACACACACACAATGCAAAAAATATATTTAATCAACAGGACTTGCAGACTGATTGCATTGGGGAGGAGACAGTGGAAAAATTAGGAATTTTGCTGTTGTTGTTTTCGGTTTTGTTTTTATTTTTATTAAGTGAACTGAATCATGTTCTACCCAGGTATCTATGATAGGGAAAATACAAGTGAACGTGCATTCCATAAATACAGCAAATTTTTTAGCTAATAAAGACAGGTACTGTATCCAGGAAGTTTTATTACATTAGAAGACACTGGACACTGAGTTCCCTCATTTTATGGGGTTTACCTAGGGTCATCCTCACACTGATTCTAAGCATGAAACTTCCACTGAGCACTCCTTGGACAAAATTATTCCTATAATCTCTTCTAGCCTTTGGATTTCTAAATCTGGTGTTTCTAAGGGGAACAGATCTCATTTTGGAAACTGACTATGAAAGAAGATACTACCCCGGGATAATTCCTAACTCCTGTGGGATTTCAAATCCCCATAAATTAGGGGACACCAGAAGACGCCATTGCCTACCTTAACTGGAAGAATAACTACAGTCTGCTCATAATTATCCACATTTTATTTCCACTTGGGACTTGGTGCTTTTGAACCACCATGAACATAAGCATCACACAGTCATATGTTATTTCTATTCTGGGACTTTTATTGAAAAGGAAAAAAAAATGGATTGCTGACTTTGGCTGCTTGGCACCAAGAGCAAGGCAGTGAAGATAAACTTAATTTTATTATAATCATTATTAAATAAAGATTTGGGAAAACAGCAAGAGTATATTTGTGATAGAAATTATAAGAAATTTATGTAAATAACCATGTAGATTTTATACATCCCTTAGGCTCCAACGAATATTCCAAATCCCTACTGCTCCTTTGAAACTTGATTTTTTTTTTTCCTTTTTTGAGGGCTTATCAATCCTGGGGTTCTCATTAAATTGCGCCTAAATTGAAAAAGTATTTTTGAGATGAGAAGCTGGCTTTAATCATCAAAACATTTGTTTACAAAGGGATGCCCTTTCTTTTCAAAAACTAGACTTTTAAATTCCAAATTATGATTTTGTTTTCATTGCAGCACCTAACCAACTGACATTTTTCTGGGAGCTGAGGTATTATGTTTCCTGCTCATGAAACAGTGTATCAGCTAAGTACAGTGGAAAGAACACAAGGTCTGAATTTGAGGGTTTTAGTTCCAATCCTTCTGCTCTTCCTATCGACTTGTGGTATTAAAGCAAGTTTCATCATTTGATTCCCTGTAAAGTAGGGGTTATAGATATTCATTATGCTTACCTCAAAAGGCTGTTGTAAACATCAAGTAAGAAAATGCACAAGAAAATGAAATGCAAATGACAAACTACTCTAGGCTCTTCAATGTTTAAGACATACTACACACTTATTTAAGGGCCTGGAACTTGGCTCAAAGGTAGGACCATAAGAAATCAAGGTCCAAACAGCAGTCTAGAGGGTAAATAGCTGAATAGTATAATATGATAAGGGCTAGGACGGAGGAAAGAAAAAGAAAAAAAATCACAGGAAACACAGAAGTAAGAGACATCAAAAGCACATCAGACAGAGAAGGTGATAACCAGAGCTGAAATCTGAAGCTTTCTTTGCTACCTCATTACCTCTTTAGAAATTAAATTCCAGGGAATCCACAATGGGCGATTCCACTGCCTGGTTTTCCTAGCACAAAAGCCAATGTGCTTTATTAATTACACAGACAGATTATCTACCCCAGCCAAATCTTCCCCACCCCACCTCGCCCTCCCACCAGTTAAGCATTCAGCCCCACAATTTTGTGCAATAGGGAAGGTTTCTTAAGTGCAGGGAAATTGCCAAAATGCAATTTGAAGTCCAAAGGAGTAAAAAAGGTAATATTTTTCCTCTCTTTTGCAAAAGCACACTGATGTGTTCTTAATTCTCTTGCCATTTTGTATTAGAGCACGGATCCTTAGCGTCCAGAAGTTATTTGACTTAAAGACATTTATGGCTTCAGGTTACTTTCCACACTCAGGCCCAAAGCTGCTGGCTGTTACATACACTCCATTTGGACTGGCCCCCAGGATGAGAGATGACTCTGGGAGATAACATACTTGTATTAAAATGGGGTGCTAGAAAAACGGGGTGCAACCCGCTTGTAGGTACAAATGCAGCTACTGAGATATATCGTCTTTAAGGGTGTATTTTGGTAAAAAATTATTCAGTTGTTTGTTATATACTGGGATTTATTTGCAGAAATACAGAATCACCAGATCATTGCTATTTCTCCACTCCATCTGCTGTGTGAGTTACTTTATAAAACTCTGAGGGAAAAAGAAAATGAAAAAGAAAAATCCTCTCCCCACCCAAGTTGTGAGGGTCATTGGTTTATTTTACCTGGTACTAATATCAACTTTATGGCACATTTTTGCCTGCTTAAAAAAAAGTGGCGTGTATGAATCTATCCAGTATATTATTTATAGTGTTGTGGCCAGATCTCTTTATGATAAAAATGTAAAACCTTCCTGTAAAAATTCCTTATTTTAAATAAAATTACTCATTTCTCCCCAATTTAGATCAGCTCTTACTTTGTTCCATAACTACCAAACCTTGGAAGTGTCACTGACGCTAATCAATAGACCAGTCTTCAACATGCATTTTAAAGTTATGCTTTAAATCCACTTCTGCAGTTGCAAAAGGACTTTTCCCCCCCTGTCTGGCTAATTAACTGATACGACACTAATCCTTTGCACATCTGGTACTAAATGTTTGCTCACATGGGTCCCCCAGCAAGGAAGTGTGGCCAAACAGCGACTTCGATTGTGCTTGATTTCACTTTAAAATCTTCACTCTCTGGGATTAAAATCTTGAGATAAAACATCTGGATTTCAATGGTGTCCCCAGGGAATGAAAGTTATAGTTCTATAGAATACATATTGCACATAATATGGTCTTGTTATTTCTACATTAGCACTACTCCAGCCGGTACTCGCCGTTAGCTTGTCAGTCTCCTGACACGTCATTAATAAACAGGTAATTTCATAACTGATTTCCACCTAGTGTCATGTTGAAAACCACCTGGGTTTTCGTTTTCACTACATTAAAGGCATAGGCTAGAGGGAGGCCGTTATTATTAAACTGGGACTAATCTAACTGAATAATGGATCAAGTCAGTGAAAACAAATGCATATGCAGAAGGATAAAAAAAAAAAAATTTCCAGGCCAACGGATAGATCTGGATCCGCTCATCAAAATGTGACTGTTCCTTCCCCTTTCTCTCAACAAATGGACACCTGAGGAATTATTCCGAAACTGTGCCCACTGCCTCCAGGGAAGTTCCAAAAAAATATCAAGGAAGCAACCGTTAGGGAAAAATCTGTACTTTTAAAATTGTGACCTTGAAATTAGGTCTATGCCATGCTTATGTATTCATTGAATTTTAAATTAATACTGCATGTTATGTGCCATTAAAGATTAAAAACACACACACCAAGGTGAGCCATTGCCGCTGTTGGCTTATAGATCTAGCCAAATGTGTGCTGATGGACAAGAATACTGTTAAATGTTATTGGAAATGATAATGGGGATATAATCCACACCTTGGCTTATGCTATGCTTTTTTTTTTTTTTTTAAATATGCTATGCTTTTTTTTTTTTTTTTTAATCCTGATGTTATCATCTTATTAGCATCATTCCGAATGGGAAGTAGCTGAGAATTGCTATGGCCTGCCTTCACATCATCAGAAAGGGGTCTCTCTAGGGGTTTTTTATGGTGCTTCTCAGTCTTGTGATGTATTTCTGGAGGAATTTTTTGCTTTCTTCATGAATCAAGGCTAATAATTTAATATCATGGCCTATGACTTCTGTTCATGTGAAATTTCAATCACAACATGGAACCCAATGAACGTAGAGTATTATTACAGCATTTACTATGTTCTGCCCATTCTTATTTGGCAGACAGAAGAAAAAAAGTTGTGTGCCACCAACTTCATTTTGGCCTTCCATTCCATTCGCAACTTCAAAATGATCTGCTTTTCTTCTTCCGGTCCAGTTTGTAAAAGGACAGATAATACAAAATCTACTCTTAGTGGCTTAGGAAAAATCCTGAGTAGAAACAGGGAAATTAAAAAAATTGATGCCAAAATTTCCTAAGTTTTATATTTTCATGACAAAAATTATAAGAAATAATTCAGTTTATATATAAACACTGGATCTCACTAGTCATTCAATACAATATATGTAGTGAGGAATTTGAACATGTCAATTGTACCATCTCTGTTCTATTGTGGAAAAAACCAGAAACACA
The DNA here is from genome assembly GCF_002201575.2 of Neomonachus schauinslandi. NCBI lineage: Eukaryota > Metazoa > Chordata > Mammalia > Carnivora > Phocidae > Neomonachus > Neomonachus schauinslandi. The sequence continues at coordinate 50,818,427 of NC_058417.1, forward strand.
ATAAAGGTAATTGTCTAACGTTAGTCATTGCCTAAAGTCTGTCACGGAGGTGATGGTGGAGCCAAGATAAGAACTTGAATGCTTCCAATAAAGTAATATTACATCAAAACATAAAACTATCTGAACCATACTTCCTCTCTCAACTCATGCTTATTGGCTATTTAAATGCTTTCTACAGCATTGGGTCTTCATAGGTCACTCTGAGGGCTTTTGTTCACACTCAAAATAATACACGCCATCAAATGATCAACTAGTGAAAGGAACCAACATTCCAGGAACAAAAGATTCACCAAAATATGTATCAAATTTACTTGAGCCCTTCCATAGATGAGTAGTTCTCAACTGCAGCTGATTTTGCACCCCAGACCAGGAGATAGTTGGCAATGTCTGGGCACATTTTTAGTTGTCAGAACAGGGTGGGTAGGTGCAAATATCTAGTGGGTAAAGGTCAGAGAAGCTGCTAAGCATCCTACAATGCATGGGATAGCCCCCCACAACAAAGAATTACCTGGCCTCAAGTGTCAGCAGTACCAAGACAGAGAAACCCTGGTGTATGCAGACTGTTGGCTAGGGGCATTGATAAAGGTACCAGCTTCTGAGACATTAACAACCAGCAAGGTTTCTATAGGGTGTGTATATTTCATCTGAGCCCCCACATTGTTCTGTTCCCAAAGCAAAATGTTACGCTCTTCAAAATCTCCAGGGAAGCTAACAGCATAAAGCTTTGGGTGAAATGTAAATTTCTTAAAATATTTATCCATCCATAAGTGGCTACATTTTTGACATTATTATAGGGTTTCTCAGTGTTCCATTTTATTAAAAAATATTTATTTGGTTTCTAAGATTACTGCTTTTCTGACCACAGAAAATTCAATTACTGAAAACTGCAGCTATCAAATTGGTTGAAAATAAATAGCCTTTTATCCAAAGCTGGCAAAGACTGGTTCACTTTTAATATGTAGCCATTTAAAAAAAATAAAATAAAAATAAGAAAACATTTTCACGGCAAGCTGATGGACTGCACAGTCAGAAGGCAAACGGTCTTTTGCATCATCAGGTTTTATTTAAAACAGGATGAGAAAGGAGCGGGGGGATGTTTAAGAAAAGAAGGCACCGTAAGAGTAATTTACCATTATTTTTCCTCTTTTGTTTTACAAGACAGAAGAAATGTGAGCCTTTTTGCCAGTGGAAATCACTTTCTCCTGCTTTCTCTCTGTCTCGGTTTGAAATGTTTAGTAATATACAGGAAATGTGGTAAGTGAGATCTACAAACGTGGGCTTCCAATACCAAGGCTAATTATGTGCTAAGCAATGAGGATGGCGGCAGCACTGCCCGGGAACCACGAAGGGGGCTGAGCTGGGATGCCTAGATCTATTTCTCTCATTTGCTTCTCGTTTGCATTTTAATCGACACTTTCTTTTTTTTCTAAAAGCAACACTTGTCCACGTTTCCTCAGTGAAAACCAATCAGCCCACAAGAAGAGGTAAACTGAAAAACTGAAAGAACCACACTGTGAAAAAGAGCACAGAGATCATGCACCCTGTGGATTACATATAAACAATGTGCCATCTCCAAATTGTTGTTCTGTCACCACTGAACATGCATCTGGGCTATCTCTCACTTGAGTGAGATGGATCTGCACGTAATCAGACCTGATTTTTTATATTAGGCTAAGTAAAACATCATTGGAAATTTGATGCTATTGAGAAAATCGATAATGCCTATGTCAAGGATCCAGGGCATCACTCAACCCCTTTCAGACAATTTGCTGAGAATTACCGAGGTTGTGTATTAGAAGAAGCTCTTGACAGATGGGAATCAAGAGACCTAGTTTTGCCTACTGTGCTGTTATTAAGCAGCAAGTCATTACACCTCACTGGGATACGGCTCCTTTATCCGTGAAATGAAGTGGTTGGGAAAGAGTGTCTAAGGCCATGCCTACCTCTGTAATTGTTTGCCTGTTTGGATAGGCTTTGATTCCGTTCACCCAGTGCAGTAGGAGCTCTGAGCTAAGGATGCACCACTACTAGCAAGAAGCATTGCTGTTTTAAACTTGAGATTCTGCGCTTGTGCAAAGCTACTTCCAGTGATGGTGAAAATGTGAGAATCTTCTTGTCCATTTGATTTTCAAAGAAGCACTCCCTTAAAATAAAAGTATACATGAAGACAGGTGATGCTAATCACAGTCTTGGAAACTGAGACTTTCTTTATACATAAGAGTCACACACAAGGACTATACTTTCAGGGATCATTTCTATAGTTTGTTACTGGAGAAGTTTCTCTGAACGTGTAGAGTACCCGAAACCACGAGGAGGAGGCAGAGTATCCCTTTCTGAGCGTGAAGTGGGCTCTGGGTATTGCTTTTGTAGCTGCCCTTTGTCTTTGATGATCGTTCTTCTTCTCTTTTGGAGAAGTTAGAGGGAAGGGATACCGTCTGAGTGGTTTAAAAAAAAAAAAGAGTCACATACAATGTGTGTTTAAATGGAGTCAGCCTGGATACTGGTGGCAGAAAGGACTCAGCCTCTCTCTCTAGCTCTCTCTCTCTCTCTCATAAACACACACACACACACACACACACTCTCTCTCTCTCTCTCTCTCTCTCTCTCCACCCAGAAACGACTCTTCTTCTAGGAGGGTGGGAGGGGACTGGCAAAGGTTTAACCACAGTAGGCATATGGTGTCCGTGACAAAGCACACGGTACCTAGAAAAGACAGAACCACTGCTGTGCAGTGGTCAGACCGGGGCTGAGCCGGGAAAGGCTGACTTCATGAGGAGTTCCCTAAAAAAAGTGAAAAGAAAACATAGCCGCTCCCTCTCTGTTTTCTCGTCTCCCTTAGCTAGGAGAGAACCACAGGCTCCCAGTTTTTACTGTCTGGTTTTGTGGTCTTATTGAGGGCTAACGTGACCACAGACAATAATGGTTCCGGGGCCTCTCATTTTGAAAATTCTCTACTATTTTTCTTAGTCCTACTTACTACATTATAGTTGTGGGTGCTGAATAAAAGGTACTGTTTCTCACAGCTAATCTCACCTGTTTGAACTGTTCCCAGTTTGTTAGAGACCATGGCTAGAAAAGCCGTTATCTGGAACTTCTTTTGACAAGTCAGAAAGATGAGCAGGGAGCACAGTGTATTCTGGGAATTCAGCGTGGGTGGAGAGAACGATGCTTTGGTGATTTTTTTTAAATTTTAAAATTGTGAGTTCAGAACATATCTCCACCAAGGCATAGTGATTCCACTGTCATTGGGTTGTCTATTCCAGCCCAGTGGCCCGAGATGAGGGGCTGATATCTTCCTGTCAAAGGGCAAAGGGCATCAAAGGATGGAATTTAAAACATCTTTAAAGAGCACAGGGTCAGCAGATCTTTGTTAACAGCTTCTGTTAGCAGACCTGCCAATGGGTACCCCACGCTTCTGGTGGGGCAGCTGTGCCTGATGACAGACAGCTCTGTGAAGACGGGACCTAACAGTAAAATCTCCCATCAAGGCAGGACTTCCAAAAGGATGGAACGAGGTAGGGGGGTGGGGTGGGATGAGGCTCCATATTCAAAGTCTTCTAAGCTCTAAATAGATGAGTAGCTGTGACTCCTAGCTGATGACCACGATTATGATGCTGACCCCACAGAGTTTTAGAGTTAATGTCTGATCGAAACATTTTATATAATGTGACATACGTAGCAAAACCTTAAAAGCAACAGGCAGATTAGGAACGTCGGGGAGGAAGGGTAAGTGTTTGTCAGAGAAGTTCAGTTAATGAAAGAAAAGACCTTAAACCTAGATTTGTATTCACTACAAAGCAAAATTATTAAAATAATTGTCAGAAATGACAGATTGGTGGGCAGGACTAATTGATGAATGGATGCAATGTGCTATTAAATCAGAGCATAGAGGATTTTTAGTGCAGTAAAATACTCTATGATACTATAATGATGGATACTTGTTATTTATTACACACTTGCCCAAACCTATGGAAATTACAACACTAAGAATGAATTCTAGGTAAATTATGACTTTGGGTGACTACGATATGTCAGTGTACGTTCCTCAAGTGTAAAAGATGTACCATTTCAGAGCACCGGGAGAGGCTGATAATGGAGTAAACCATTCATGTGTAGGGGCAGAGAGTATATGAGAAATCTCTATACCCTCCTCTCAATTTTTCTGTGAACCAAAACAGGCTTTAAAAAAATATAGTAAAGGGCGCCTGGGTGGCTCAGTTGGTTAAGCGACTGCCTTCGGCTCAGGTCATGATCCTGGAGTCCCTGGATCGAGTCCCGCATCAGGCTCCCTGCTCGGCAGGGAGTCTGCTTTGCCCTCCGACTCTATCCCCTCTCATGTGTTCTCTCTCATTCTCTCTCTCTCAAATAAATAAATAAAACCTTTAAAAAAAAAAAATATAGTAAAGAAAAAAAAAATCAGAGTAGGCTATCTGACTGTACCATTTAGACAAAACCCAAATATTGAGGAAGAGGTATGTAAGACCCCTCCACATCTTTGATGCACACTGGCAAATCCAAGTAGAAACTTCAGGCTGTAGAGGGGAATGTGTGTAGGTAGTGGACTGAAAAGGACCACATAAAGTCACCAGAAAAAAAAAAAAAGGAATTAAATTCTCACTGTGCTTTGCCCAAGTCACATCGCCTTTGCATTAATAATGGAAAAGAAATACCTTTCCATTTTAAGAATGAACACCTTAGTTTCACGCAATTAATTACACTTAAAAAAATCCAGCTCAGTTTGACAAAATCATTGGTCATTTACTGTGAGCCAAGCATAAGGTCTGTAGTGCGCTAGAACTTAAAGATCAATGAGATCTGTCCTCAAAGAAGTCTCCTCTTATAGGAATGCCAGTTGTATTGTTCTTATTGTTCTTCTGTCCCTTTCACAGAGAGAGAAGTTACTGGATACGGAAATCAAGCAATCACACAGAAGACATATTTAACTTTTGTCTTCTTTTTGGAAATCAAAGATTTAGGGTTACAGAAGGAAATAGAAAACCATATTTTCATCTGTTTTATTGCCATTAAAAATGTTTTTGCATCTTTGTCGAAAAAGGTTTAAACGCAGTACACCTGAGACTAGGGAAAAACCATATGGGCACAGTCAGCTGTCGAATATGAGCAGCCAGAAGCAACGAGTTTCAAAGACAGACAAATATATTGTTTGAACATACATGGCAGGGAAAAAGGTTGAAAACTCCCACTCTAATCGACTGTCGATATGATTTCCAAGTTCATCTGGTGGCTGGTTAACGAAATCCAACCGCTGCACATTTGAGACATAATTATGTGGAAGTAGGAAGAACGTTTGTAATTTATACCGGTGCCTACCCTGTGTTAGCTTCCAAGAGACCTGACCCTTTCCCCAGCCTCTCTTTGACCAAGCCAACTCCACTCATTCCCCAGTCAGATTGGAAGCTACGGGTTCCACTGGAAACATGGTTTATGGATAATGTATCTATAATGGACTCTCCACTCAAAACGCATAGAGCAGTAGCATAGCCATCAGCAATCAGTCCATAAAATCTGCAGTTACCTTCTTTTTTTTCTTAAAGGGGGCAGGAAGCTAATGGATTTGAAATTGCAGGAGCGGACCACAGACCTTTTTAATAAATGAAAATAAAATTGAGTCTCAGGTTTATGTTGATCTATAGAACTGTGAGTCCCAGAGTCCTTCCACTGTTTCCCTCAGGGTTGATTCCTAGCCTAAACCACCCAACATTTATAGCTGATAAGTGTCTACTGAAGGGTAATAAAATACAGTGTGTGTAGTTGTAGAGAATGTAACTTATCACTTTCATCAAAAGCTCCCTGAAAATGTGTTTATCTAAAAGCCTTGTATGTTTGTGTATATTTCAAATATCTCTGCCTTAGATTGAGCTCCTTGGGCATTTAAAAGCTATTCCTTGAAAAGGCTTCTTTGGAAACTGTTTAGCTGTGGGTTAATGGTTACATTTCCTTGGATTGGAGATATCCTCCAGGTTACAGAATTCATACAAATATATACAAATGAGACATTTGACTATTGCCCCAATTTTATTTTCTCACTAAATCAAGGTAAAGATTTAAAGCCCAATTCATAAAGGGGGAAAAAAATCTTTATGTGGGTGTTAGGTGATTTTTAACTCTGGCACAACTGATGCTGGGAACTTTCCAAGCATGCAGCTGCCTAGTGGGGGGAAAAAAAAGTCTGAGATGTTGAGAAAATGTTTAGGACGCTCTGGTAATAGCTGTGGAATATGACTGCATGTCACTTTTAAAAGCTAGCTGTGCTGCAGATGGTTTATAGCTGGGATATGGATAGCCTTATCTGAAAATGGTTCTGGATCACTCAAGAAACAGACAAAAACCAGCTTTTTTCAATCAAACACTGGTCAAGCTATAAATGTCCCCATGACACATTGAGGTTTTCCTTGAGGAAGGTGCTCACTAAGTATCAATGATGAACAGTTGTTAAGGGAGTTGGAAAGTAATATATTTTCTAAGTATGTACTACCTGCCTAGAGGTATGGATGAATCCATGTATACTTAGACCGTTTATAGAATAATGCATGCAAAATGTAAGTATATTCATGGTTCAGGAAACAAGCAGTCTTACTTGTTTTCAGATGCCCAATCTGGATCATCGGGCCATTGACAGAGCATTTGCTATTTCCCGATGACAGTTTTATGAATGGGTTTTGATGTAGCATGATTGGGGAAAAGCCCCGATGCTGACTGTTTTCTCCCAAACAGACGATCATGGGGGATCACAGTGCAGCTGTGTTCATTCCGATCCAACTTGTTAGTCACAATTTATTCTGGATTTTCTTTCTGCTGGGAGCTTGGAAAATCCACTCTTCCAGCTAACATGGCGGCCTCTACTTCTGGATGGGACCAACCTGGGACACCAAGAATGAGGGTCTAGTGATGTAGCACAGCTTCTAATCTAGAAGACATTTCTCTTCACCCAGTTGGAGGGAAGATCGTGGTGAGTGAGCTGCGGCCACTCTTCTTTGCTGCCATTATACTCATTAAGACGCTCCTCCTGACAGAGTGAAGCAATTACTATGCTTTTATTACCACATTTCTCTTTCATAGTACGTAAAAGACAGTGGTGTTTGTAATGGATACTCAATAAATAACTGTTTATCATTGATTGGTAATTCACCTCCTCTCAAATTCCATAAGCCAAGGAAAAATGGCTATTTGAGGTTTTAAATTTGAATTTTCTAGATCAATAATCTACATTAACCTAATTAACTAGATAATTATTCATTTATTTACTTTTTCCACACAGATACATCCTAAAGCCCCCGAGGGGCTCAGTCAGTTAAGCATCTGCCTTCAGCTCAGGTCATGATCCCACAGTGCTGGGATCAAGTCCTGCATGGGGCTCCTCGCTCAGCAGGGAGCCTGCTTCTCCCTCTGCCTGCCACTGCCCCCCTGCTTGTACGCACTCTCTCTCTTTGACAAATAAATAAATAAAATCTTAAAAAAAAAAAAAGATTTTGGTATCTAATTATTTCAGGGTCTTTTAACAATAGAAAAACTACTAAAATATAACTTACACAAGTTATACAATATAACTTATAATATGAAAAATAATAATCTCTAATAATGTTCATTCATTCAAAGAGCTTGCCAAGTTCACAGCTCTAAGGTGGTGGAAACAAAGTCTGAAGTTCCTGCCTCTGGGCTTTGGCCATGTGCTCTTAACAACTATGTTACATTTTAAACAAAATTCCAAAGTGGGCCACTCTAATATGGGAGCTGCATTCAGCAGGGTACAAAGTTATAGTTCTAGGTAAACCAGAGGTCAAACCAAACCAGTAGTGAATTTAAGAAGTTAACCCAGATCATACGCAGTGCTTTTCTTCTTTAGAAAGAAAAAACTATATGCCTAAACAGAGTTTTCAGCTTCTGTACTAGGTAATAATAAATGTAGAGAAGTCATGTCTACATGCCTTATAATTCTATCCAGGGCCCCTGATACGAGTGAGCAAAATGAAGTACTCAGGTAAACTAAATACAACAGTGGGCAGTGATTACTGCACTTTTATTGGAAAACCTGGTGTTTGGAGACTATAAAAATGGTAATAATGGCAAATTTCTTTAATAGTAATGCAGCAGAATGAAATACAATCTTAAGACTTCTATCTGCACCTCATGAAAACCAGTTCTAAAGAGATCCACACCCCTTGAAAATCCTTTTCATCTGTGGTTCATATATGTGTGTGTGTGTCCCAACCTTGAAGTCCTTTTCATCTGTGGTTCTTATATGTGCGTGTAAATATCCCAAGCTTCCATTTGACTTTTTTATTTCAATCTACATATAAATTTCTAGCTGACAAATTACTACTATACATGAAATCAAACAGTCAAATGGAACCTTGGAAGTAGTTAAAGAATTGAAATTGGGCGCCTGGGTGGCTCAGTCGTTAAGCGTCTGCCTACGACTCAGGTCATGATCCCAGGGTCCTGGGATGGAGTCCCACATCGGGCTCCCTGCTCGGCAGGAAGCCTGCTTCTCCCTCTCCCACTCCCCCTGTTTGTGTTCCTGCTCTCGCTATCTCTCTCTCTGTCAAATAAATAAATAAAATCTTTAAAAAAAAAAAAAAGAATTGAAATTATTTAGTGTAAATGGTCAAGTTATAATTCTCTCATTTTCAAGTGGGGGTTCTGAAGCTTTGAAAACAGAATCATATGGAACACCACTCTCAATCTTATGATCTATTTATGAATTAACAGAAAACAGCTACCACCCAAAAAAATATGTATTCTGGAAATTCAAAATAACTTCCATCCAAATCCACATGTCAGCCTCTTGCTTTCTCTTCGGAATAATTCTAATTCTCTGAATTTCAACACATAGCACTTATAAAATGACCACTGAACTTGTCAAAATGCTCAGAGAATGAATCTTTTTCGAAAGACCAATTAGCAAACATTATGTAAAGAATTTTCACAACAGGATGATGATAATAATTTTTAATATTTTAGAAAATCCTAAGGAAGTTATATGCATTCCTTATTTGATTTTTAATGCCTCTCCCTTTCTCCTTCCCCTGTTCAAACTCCTGTCTCTGCTGCTTCATGCTATCCTTCACTTCTGGCTTCATCCAGACTTGGGTACCCTAAAAAAACAAAAAACAAAAAAAAAAAAAAACACCCCTATATGTGCCAAGGACATTTCAAAGAACAGGGCCCCATTCTGATACAAACACTATTACAACTTATTTTTATAGAATCAAACCAAGCCAAACGGAACTCATTTCAATAGCTGACAAATTACCAAAAATAGCCCGTCTTATAAATTGCCTCCTGTAATATACCGAGCTTCTTCTGAAAGAGGAAATAAGAGATAGATTCCATTTTAGCCAGTCAGAATGTATCCAAACACTTTTAATTTTAGAATCAGGCTGTTCAACAAATTAAAAGTCTGAAAACCTCTGCAGATTTTGGGCACACATATCAAGAAGGGTGGAGCAGACAGGAAATGTCAGCCTTTCTGTGTGTTGGATAAAGCACCTTGCCTGGGGGAAGGGAGGTGGGAAAAAAACAGCCATATTTCTCTAATTTAGGGATTCCCTCCACCCTGCAGGGTATGCAAGATTTCAAGTCTGACTTTTCCTGACAGAGGGAGGAACAGCGGAAGTTCGTTCAAAAGACCTGTCAGAGAGTCTCGTAGCAGGTAAAACCAAGTGCTCCCCTATTAGCAACAAAAGCAGCCTCCGCTGGTGATCCTTCTGCCACATGAGCGAGCTGTCAGGTGGCTGCTGCAGGGAGGAGTGTTCGTTTTCTTAACGCTTGACTCCATGAGCGCACACACACTTCAGAGAGGATTGCTTTTCACGAGTATTTTAGCTAGTTTTTTAAAAATGCGAACCTCCTTGAAATCAAGGGCTAATGGAATTCCCAACTCTGGTTACATGTTGATTTATAGAGTTTTGGCCGGCCAGATGTATAGCTTTCCAAAAGAAAATGATAATATCTGTGCTAATCACTTCTTGAAGAAGCTGACATTCTGGCCAATCTCTAGCCATTCTGGCCAATCTCTAGCACCACTTTTAAGTCTCTCCTTTGGCTCCTGAGAGTTTTATTTCATGATCTTTTCTCTCTCCTGCGGAGGCTTGCCAGCTTGTATACATTTTGATTCCAACAGGTGCTCTGAAGACATCTTGAGGGAAGACTGTGAAGAGTGTGTGTGTAATAAATGAATTTTATCTGTGAAACGAATTCATGTTGTTCTATGATAATTCTATCTTGAACTCAGTCAAAATAGATGAATTTCTTTGTGACAGTTAATTTTTACTCAGCACCAAATTGTTTAGACATAAGGTAAAATTATCAATCAACTAACTGAATGCCTTCCTATTTGTTTTAAAGCTGGGAATTTCCTTTCCAAAATAGGGTACTTTTATGTATGTATTTTTCAGAAGCTAAGGAAAAATACTCAGGGTGAAGCGAAGCTGTAGTGAGGTGGTCACTGGTCACAGAATCTTGCCCGGATGGCTTCTCTTTGCCCTTCTCTGGGTGCTCTTAGGACGCTGGTGCCTCAAGATTTCAGCTTAGAAACCACTAGTCCTGAGGACTGTCCCCATGATGCAGTTCCCCAACCACAAAAGTACCTGGACAGCAAAACTGTCCTGATTCCTGACAGACAGCTAGGTGCTCGAGTCTTTTTGTATACTCAGAAATTTAGAAGAGAAATTGTACTAAAGCATGTATTAACAACCTATTACATGCAAATTACATATGAGGCACTGTGTTGGACTTTGACTTCTATTAGTTTTTAAAGGTTGGGTTTTGTTTTTTTTTTTTGAGAAATTAATGGTGGGATTTTTTTATTCACTACACTTAATGCTACCTCTGCCGGTCACTGTGACTTAGGCAAACTACTTATATTTTTTCAATGTGTTTCTTCATCCATACAAGGTGTAAATGCTATCCAGATCTCTCTATTATTTGTAGGGTGGAATTTGATAGTAGATGGAGAAGAGCAAGCACAATGCCTGGCACATTACAGACACCATAAAGAATGTTACTGGATGAATGAAATATATAGGAAACTGACTGCCACCCAAAAGTTTGCCTCTACTGAGTAATAGATACGCACAGCAATGTAAACCAGTTTAGACAGGGTCTTTGTGGTAGGAATCAGTTGATTTCTATGACGAGAGCTTACAGCCCCATGTTCAGGTGGTACGTTACTTTGCAAGTAATCAGACTAAATTCTTCCAGACATCCAAACCTTTGAATGTTAGCAAGCTGACTCATGTATCGCCCATCCAGTCTGTTCTCACAAGCTCTGTGGTATGGTAGCTCTTTCCTTTAGGTACTCTCTAACATGTGAACTACTGTGCACGAAGGTTCTCTCAAGAGAGATGAGACAATATTTTAGTACCAAGATTCATCCAATCTTTAGTCTAGTTGGACAATTCTCAATTAATGGGTAACAGGATCCACAGATTAACCAGATTCTTATTCCCTCTTCAAGAAAGGCAGCACCAATCCACACCCTTAGAAATTAGGATTCATTTCACCCATTTAAAGTTATTTGTAATATAAGCTACCCTAATGTTGATAGAGATCAAACAGTTGATGCTTTTTAAAAACTACCTGGAGAAAGAACAGTCATAATTAGTATCTTTCACACACTAACAGCTCCTAGGGTTTGTATTGCAAATTAAAGTGATTCACTTGTTAGCTAGGCATCCTTAAAGTACTGGTTAAAATAATGCATTGTTGATACTATAGTTCTGTATAGTAAATCACAAACAATAAAACAGATATATAAAAACTTTGATATGATGCCTAATATGGCAGGTGCCTAAATTTTTGTGAAAGCTTAAAAATTTTGTGAAAGCTTTCTTCATGAAGCCTGGACTTAAATACTACCTGTGTCTATGCTGTGTTATGCTAAGATGTCTTAGAATTGCTCCGATCATTGTCCCTGAGCACAAGGGAGTCCTAAGTGTAAGCACCAGTGTAAATGAAAGACTATCATCATCCTGAACAGATCCACGGCTGAGTGGATTAGGGATGTGTAATTGGCAGTAGCAGATCTGTTAAGCCGTTGATTAGGCCAGTGTTCCCCATTATTGCTATTCTGGGCAAGACCACACTTCATTATGTGTGATTATGCCACACATTACAGGACAGGTGATAACCCTGTCCCCTGTCCACCATCCACAGGCCATGGCCCCCTTCTCTAGTTATCTCAACAACCAACCAAACAACCAAAGTCATTTACACTTTAAAACATTTCTGGGATTGGGGTGGAAGGAAGTACCACCACCAGTTGAGAATTACTGGGCTAACTGATGAAGGGTCCTGTTACAGTAAGATTAACTGGAGAATTCAGTTTCTAGGCCCCTCCCCAGTTGTAACAACCAAAAATATCTCCAAACATTGCCAAATTTCTGGGGGAGGGGGGGCTTTCGAGGGGGGTCAGAGGCACGGTATCACTCTAATTTCAGAATCAGTAAATTGGAGAATTCATTCTAGATGTAAATTGAGGTAAAATCTCTTTAAGTATTTTATAGGTAGAAATTCAATTAGTCAGCTTAAGTATATGTGTATTTATTATTATGCTAAAGTGGTATATTGCTTAATGATTGTGATAGTTATTAATATAATGTCCAAAAGCAATTAACACTTTCTACTAGTTGAAAAAAATAATCTATAAACATAAAAATAATAAATTGCTATTTAATACAAATATTAAGAAAAATCATTAACTAGAAAATGTAATAAAAGAACATTATTTTCTTATGATGTTATCAAATGTTCATAAAAATTAAATAATATGCAAGGCAAAGTACTAGGAATTCTATCTTATATTAGCATTCCTAACATCAAACAAAAATACCCTTTAATATGCAATTAACTTATAGTGAATTAACTAAGTTTAGTTCATAAATTTTTTTGTAGAAAAGTTACCATTTGGAATTTCTTGAAATCTTGTGAGAAAAACTAAAAAAAGTCAACTTTTCCCCTTAAAAAATAATGCAAGGAGAACTAAAGTCCAAAACAAACGCAAAAATGGAGAAAAAGGCAAAAAATAACAAAAAGCCATGTTCAATATCAGTAATAAATCATTTTCATCCAGATACAGGCAAGAATACAAAGAATGTGAAAAAGGAAGAAAATGTTAGAGGGAAAAAGAGGTACCCACATTTTGCTTTAACTACTTACTCAAACTCTGAAATCACAGAGTTTACAAGAATAATTTAAGGAGACAATTCTGTATAGTTTTGAATCCTAAGTGGTTAAACTGGTAAACAAACAAACAAAAATGTTGAAATAATTATTTATAGACTGCCAACTGTTTTCAGTAGTTGAAGAGAAAGAGTTTTTGATATTTATAAAAGCCATAAATCCTAAGAACAAAATTCCTTCAAGAAAACATGATACTAAAGACTTGTATTATATTTTGGGTTATCAAAAAAAAGTTACCAACATTTTAAATGCATCACTTACAAATAATGCATTTGTAATCGCAAATGTGTTTAAAAAAATTTTTAAGGGGCACCTGAGTGGCTCAGTTGGTTAAGCATCCCACTGTTGGTTTCTGCTCAGGTCATGATCTCAGCGTCCTAAGATGGAGCCCCGCATCTGGTTCGGTGCTCAGTGCAGAGTCTGCTTCTCGTTCTCCCTCTGCCCCTCCCCCTTTGTGTGTGTGCGTGCACGCGCTCTCTCTCTCTCTCTCTCTCTCAAATTAAATCTTAAAAAAAATTTTTTTAAAGATCTAGTAATTGACAATCCCAAGAAATAATTGTTCCTACAATATAATGTAACACACACATATTTGACAATTATAATTTTTAATAAACTAGGAAATGAATGGGAATTTTTAGTAAAATATCACATGTATCTTCATATCCCAGAAGTCATTTCTATGGCAGTGATCTTTAAGTTTAGCTTCTATCTTGGTTTTGACCAAATGTTGGTTATGGTGCTAGACCATGTGGCACTTGGTCTAGTGCATCTCTACATATGCACTGAAGTGTTAGGAAGGCTGAAAATCCAGTTTGGAAGCTATAATTCATAGGGCTTCAAATACTTGGAAGATGAGACCGTTTTTAATTAAATTAGCAAATGAAAACAACTGAAGACATTTGCTCAACTTCACAATCTGCTAGAAAGTTTGCAAGTTAAGAAAACATTTAGTGTGCTGTAGAGACAAAATTAATTGTAGATATTTGCTACTGTCATTTTTTTCTTGTTTGTAACTCCTTCCATTTTCACATGCACATAACTGTTGCTACCTTTGCTATCGCTACTAATGATGATAAGAGCTTGCATTTATTTAATAGTTACTATATGCCAATACCCCTGAAAGGCATGATCTCATTTAATAATTAAAAATTTAATAGAGTTGCCTATAAGCAGTAAAACAAAGACCTGACTCCAGAGTCTATTTCTAGTGATAAAGTGATTCATAGAAAGACTTAGTAGCCTCAATCAGACTATTCTGTAATCATAAGTAGTTAAACTGATGTCACAGCCACTTTTTTTTTTTTTTTTTGGTATGTGTGCATTTTATTACCTTTATACTGGTTTCCAAATTGAGCTTTTAAAAAATAATAATAGACACTTTTCCAAAGAAGACATACAAATGCCTAACAGATACATGAAAAAATGTTCAACATCACTAGCCATCAGGGAAATACAAATCAAAACCACAATGAGATACCACCTTATACCAGTTAGAATGGCAAAAATTAACAAAACAGGAGACAACAAATGTTGATGAGGATGTGGAGAAAGGGGAACCCTCCTACACTGTTGGTGGGAATGCAAGCTGGTGCAGCCACTCTGGAAAACAGTATGGAGGTTCCTCAAGATGTTAAGAATAGAGCTACCCTATGACCCAGCAATTGCACTACTAGGTATTTACCAGAGATACAGAAGTAGTGAAAAGAAGGGGCACATGTGCCCCAATGTTCATGCAGCAATGCCCACAATAGCCAAACTGTGGAAGGAGACAAGATGCCCTTCAACAGTTGAATGGATAAAGAAGATGTGGTCCCTATATACAACGGGATATTATTCAGCCATCAGAAAGGATGAATACCCACCATTTGCATCGACATGGATGGAACTGGAGGGGATTATGCTAAGTGAAATAAGTCAAGCAGAGAAAGTCAATTATCATATGGTTTCACTCATACGTGGAACATAAGGAGTAATATGGAGGACCACAGGGGAAGGGAAGGAAAACTGAAGGCAGAGATATCAGAGAGGGAGATGAACCATGAGAGACTATAGACCCTGGGAAACAAACTGAGGGTTTCAGAGGGGAGGGTTTCATAGCCAGGTGATGGGTATTAAGGAGGGCACGTGTTGTGATGAGCACTGGGTGTTATATGCAACTAATGAATCACTGAACACTACATCAAAAACTAACAATGTACTATACAGTGGCTAACTGAACATAATAAATAAAAATAAATAAATAAATAAATAAATAAAGTAAAAATAAAAAACTATAATCTGTTAGACGTTTCCTTTAGCTTCTCTTTCATTACAACATAACTAATCCCTCATAGGTGAGAAAAAGACCTGAATAGAGAATGTCCTTTCCTTTGGAGATTTTTTTTTTTAAGGTTTTAATTATTTGAGAGAGAACGTGAGAGAGAACACGAGCAGGGAGAAAGGGGCAGAGGAAAAGGGAGAAGCAGACTCCCCACTGAGCAGGGAGCCCCATGCAGGGCTTGACCCCAGGTCCCTGGGACCCCGGGATCCCAGGACCACAACCTGAGCTGAAGGCAGATGCTCAACTGACTGATCCACCCAGATGCCCCTCCTTTGGAGATTTAATCATTTGTACTCAATCTGAAAGCAACTATTATTGCCACTCTTCCAACAATTTAATGTTGATGTTATTTTATTTTTACTGCATACATCAGAGATTGTGTTTGCCTCTATCATAGAATATTAACATTCTTCCTACAAATATGTTGTATATCCCAGACAGACAGAAGGCTTATTGTGCCAACCAAGACACAGCATGTGTTTGAAGTTAGTTTGCCCAAGACTCGTTACTAATGTGAACTAATCAATTGGAAGACGTCTACCCACGAAGTGTAAGGTTTCCCAATGTCATCTCTGATCAAGGACCCAATGTGTGGGGTTTGATGGGGCACATGCTATAAAAAACTGAAGCTAGCAGGACTTCCTGGCTTATATGAGCACAGGTTTCACCCATCAAATGCAACTATTGTCAGGAAAATGAGATGGAAACCAGGGCATCTCTTAGGGGGCACCTTTTTACCCAACTTGACCCTTTTTCCCATCTTTGTCATTCTCTCTGCTTATTCCTCTGGCCAAAAACACTCTCTTCATTCCTGGAGTCCCGGAAAGCCAGTCCAGGGTTGGCCACGTGACCTCCAGTCAGTCTGTATTATGCCTCACATGTAACAGGGATTGTGAGCCACATCTCACCCATGAACCAGTGTTAATAGACTTGATATGGACCTAGCGTCCCAGATCCCAAAAAGGGCAGCCCGATGGGACAGTTCCCAAAGACTTTTTTTTAACATCTCAGCCAATCAAATACCAGCCGTATTTATAGCTAAAATCAGGATCAGACAACCGTTTGGCAACTCCGCTCATAGAACTCTGCTATAATGCACACTGTACAGAGAAGCAATAACCTCTCTAATAAATCTACTGTGAGCACTTCCCAGCCTCCATCAGCAATGGCAGGTACTCACTTAAGAATAGAAATAGTTATTTAAAAAATATATATATTCCTTTCTAGAATAGCTGTAAAATGTGCATGAACTCGATGCCAGCCTTTGACAGGGAAATTTAGTTTTAGGTCACTCGATTTATGCCTCTGAGGGGCACAAATTCCCCAGAAGATTAAACTTTCATTAAGTTCTTTCTTTTATTTCCTGCCTTTGCACCCATCATATCATAAGTTCCATAACTGATGTCTTACTGTGGTCATAAAATGGCTGGGCTTGAACTTTAGGGACCTGTCAAACACCTCTCCCTCTCCCCCTTCCCCCCCCCCATAAAAAACCTTTTAGAGAATGGCACTTAAATTGACAGTCTCAGTGGTCACCCTCCCTCCCCAGCCTCTGTCAATGAGAATGTGCCTGGAAAAGATGAAGAAGGTAATGTGCACTTTAGACAATCACATTGTGAGGCCCATATTCCACACTCCCCTGCCCTCTACCCGCCTATTGTTATGACTAGACAAGGGATCATACTGAATAGATTAACCAGTCATTGACTTGGGACTCCTACTGCTTGGAATGCCATTGCACTTGGAGTGAAAGGAGATAAAAATGTCTCCCCTCTACCCCTGATCCCCGACTCTGTGGCAGTATTTCTGCCACAGAAATACTTGGCTGTCAGCTCCAGCAAAGCAACCCTGGATAGCCACAGTGGTTTGTTGTCAGAATGAAAAATGGTCCCGTGCAAAAGGTCTCGGGGCTTCAATGCTAATAGTCAAGGAGTCCTAAGTCAGGCATTTGACAGAGAACTTTGGTCTTGCTGTTAAATACCACTTAATACTGTCCTGCCTGATAATCCCTGCTGTTTAACAACTGTGCTATCATGGCCCAGCCATGGCAGAACGCCTTTTCAACAGGGGGAAAATGGCCAGATGTCATACATTCGCTTAGGAGAAAAGAAAATACAGCTCTTCGCATCCAGTGAAAATTATAACGCTTAAAAAAAAAAGACAATCGCTGATGCATTATAGCCTTGAGTCATCATGAGAGTTCACAGCCAAGAGAGGAATGAAATCCTATCTGGGTTAGCTACAGGTGAAGAGCAAAGACGCTTGATTTGCCAATAGAACTCCAGACCGTGGCCCTCTTACTACAACTAGTTGGCTGGTAGTAAAAAATTCAAACCAGTTATGTGGATCTGGACATTAAGTAATAAGCTGACTTTTTCATGCACTGTGTAGACTTGAACTTAGAACTGTGTACCAGCTCCCATGTTCATTGGAGTTTTTTTTGTTTTGTTTTGTTTTCGTGAGAAGTCATCATCATTATGATAAAAACTATAAAGAACTTAACTGCCTGTGCTAATTGCCTCCTTGTTGTTTTTCAAGTAAAGTTTAATTATTTCAGTATCAATTCCCTTACCTAGAGCCACAGGTGCTAGTTGTTTGGGGTTTTTTGGGGTTTTTTTTTAAAGATTTTATTTATTTATTTGAGAGAGAGAGAGAATGAGAGACAGCACGAGAGGGAAGAGGGCAGAGAGAGAAGCAGACCCCCTGCCGAGCAGGGAGCCCGATGTGGGACTCGATCCCGGGACTCCAGGATCATGACCTGAGCCGAAGGCAGTCGCTTAACCAACTGAGCCACCCAGGCGCCCTGTTTGGGGTTTTTTAAAGATTTTTTTATTTGCTTATTTTGGAGAGAGAGAGAGAGAACACGCACATGAGCGTGGGGAGGGGTAGAGAGGGAGAGAGAGAGAGAACCCCAAGCGGACTCCCTGCTGAGCATGGAGCCTGACATGGGGCTCGAGCTCAGAGATCATGACCCTGAGATCATGACCTGAGCCAAAACCAAGAGTCGGACGCTTAACAGACTGAGCCACCCAGGTGTCCCCACAGGTGATAGTTTTTATGATCTTTTACAAAACTTTAGAGGCCAGAAAACAGTACAATATACTTAATTCTAACTCATTTTCTGGCAGTTCCTTAGATAATATGCTTAAAATATCTCTGTGTAAATGCATATTCTGAAATGCTTCAGAAGGACATATTTAAATGAACAAGCAAGATTTATAAAATAAATACATACATACATACATACATAAAACTTAATTCAGTTTAAGGGAAACAAAAGTTTATCACCATAATGGGCCAAAAGAGGAAGTAGAAGCACTAGTAAATGGAATTTCTGAGTCTCTAAGGATGTTGAGATGGGCCAGTGGCCTTTCCAAAACTGCCAAGGGTGAGATTCTTTTTCTGCAATAGGGGCTATAATCTATTACCCACCCACACACTACTTCTTATGATGCTGAAATACAAAAGAGATGTTCAGAGGTGATAGAAGTAAGTTTCTGAAGGCACAAAGATATCAAATAACTTTCTTATTGACCTAAACATTCTATCCTTTCAGAATCACCTCTATTCCCTGGCATGAAGATTGACATCCACATTTCTTCTACATGATTTTTTAACATTATTTGAGAATAATGAAGGTATGTCAGGAGAATCTGACACCCTTGAAAGCATAAGAGATATGAAATTGGTCACCATAGCTTGATTTGGGGGATTTGGGATGGCTACAGTTATGCATTTAAACCCGAATCCACTTCAATGGACCTCTTTGACATAGTCAATGTGACTTGGATATGTTTCAAGTCACCCCTACTTACTCTCTTCACTAAACCTCAAACCTCAAACAACCAAAGAAACAGACAAAAGACAAAAAATAAACACACAGAAAGTAACCTATTAGACCTCATACTTGTGGTTTATTCTGAAATCTCAGTGAATTCCTAAAATAGTTCACTTATAACTTCTCCTTTGGCTTTGTCACCTCCTATCAGATATAATAGCTATTTTTAAAATATGCCATACCTTTCCTACCATTCTGTAAGTTCCTTGAAGTTAGCAGTGGTATCTGATTAATGTTTATATCCATAAGGACAGCTAGCACAGTAGCTTCCTTTCAGCAAATACTATTCAATACCCATGCATCTTCCAAAATATGTCAATAAATACTCTTTTTTTTATGATTTTATTTATTTATTTGAGAGAGAGAGCACAAGTGAGAGGGGTGGAGGGGCAGAGGGAAAGGCAGAAGCAGGGTCCCCGTGAGCAGGAAGCCGAACGCCAGGTTAGATCCCAGGACCTTGGGATCATGACCTGAGCCGAAGGCAGATGCTTAACTGACTGAGCCACCCAGGTGCCCCAATAAATATTCTTAAAAAATAAAAGTTTTTTTTTTAAGAAGATAACTTATTTTAAATTATTAATTAATAACAGACTTATAACCCTGTATTATATTAAATGAGGTTAATTTAGAAACAAATCTTTTTCCACTTATATTTCATAAAACCATTGTCTTTCAAAACCTTCAACAATAGGATTTTCCTTTTAAGAAATCTTTTTGAGACATTCATCACATTATTTTTTATTTTTAAACAAACGATAGTGGCCAATTTTACCATTAATAAACACTGATAACACTTAATAAACAATGATAGCAAAAGTCAATGAATCCTATGTGCCACCTAACGGGCTTACAGCTGGAATCCTCCGGGGAGGAAGATACTTTTCTTTTCTTTTCTTTTTTTAAGATTTTATTTATTTATTAGAGAGAGAGCAAGCACAGAGGGAGAGTGAGAAGGAGAAGCAGGCTCCCCGCTGAGCAAAGAGACCAATGATGCAGGGCTTGATCCCAGGACCCTAAGATCATGACCTGAACCCAAGGCAGATGCTTAACCGACTGAGCCACCCAGGTGCCCCAGGAAGATACCTTTCAATACCACTTGTTCAGATGAGGAAACTTGGAGATTCACGGATATTATGTCATTTACACATCCTTCAGAAGGTGGTGCAACTAAGTTTCATACCTAGGCTTACCTGACTCAAAGCCTGCTCTATTGTTCCAAAGCGACGCATTAAAAAAATATATTTTTTTAATTTAAAATATATATATATATATATTTTATGTTGATTCGAAACAATCACAAGATAACTGCTGAGTATGAAAATTTAAATCAACAGTCACTACAGAAGGAAAATTCCCTTATTTCTATCTCAGCCCCTCAAGGTCTTTAAGTAAAAATGACAACGCAGCTCATTTATACTAATTATATCCTAACAGGGCTTGCTTTCTCTCCTGCGTGGCTTCTTCTGAGCCTTGGGCCTCAGGACCTGTGAGCAGGAGGGAGCTCAGGTCTGGGTGTCCTCTACCTGCATACCTGACTCATCTGGATTGAGTCAGCACTCTTGCCCCAGGACCTGCCTGTTCTCTCCTGAGGCTCCCTCCTGCTGTCTTCTTGCTTGTGTTTATGGTATACACAACTGTTATCTGGGAGGATCAGCAGACGGAAACCCTATGACTTGCTAATTAGATTTCCCAAAGATAGTGTCAAATTAAAACCTGGTGCTCTAAATTCACATAAACATCAAGGGATGCCACAGCCGAAGTTTGGGCTCTCCTTGAGAACTGGCAGCTCTTTTTTTCCCCTGTAACCATTCTCTTATCTGAGCTGAAGAGACCTGCCTCCAGCAAAAGATTGCCCTGAGCACTTACATACTTGAGTAAACAACAATGGTGCTGAGCTCAGGGCGTTTTCTTGGCCCCCGTGCTCCATCTGACTGCAAATTGAATCCAGAGCTAGGCAGATGGAAGGAAATAATACATCTGCAGCCCAGCCCAGTCAGCACCTTCCAAGTCAGTTCTCTGGGTGGTTTACAGCCACCTGGTGCACATGGGCTGTCAGGGATCAGCTTGGATTGGACTCCCAGCTCTGCTGTGGGACCTTGGGAAAGTGACTGAAATCTTCTGGTCTCCTGTTCAGTCTTCAGCTTCCTCATCTGCAGAATGATGATCCCTGATCTCCCAGGCTTTCTGTGAGTTTGGAAAAGAGACACCCCCACACAGGCCTGCTCTTCAGTTAAGCCCTGAACTAATGTAAAGGCCTTTGCGGCTGCTTCCAGTGTAGGTGGCCCAGCTTGCTGGAGAAATAAAGGGAAATGGCAGAGCATTCCCAAGTCCTGTCCACATCAAGAATAAAACTTAAAAAAAAAAGACTAAAACTTGAAGTGAGCGTGGAAAGCAGCCTTGACTCTGAATGCCTGGTCTCAGAAATCCGAGAGGGTTCACTGAGATGAGGCCAGGAGGTGACCTGGAAACCCCGCATGGGTGGCTCAATTTCTAGTTTGCTGGGGATGTACTGGAATGGGAGACAGACAGGACGTGCTGGAGACACAACTAATAGGCAAGGTGGTAGAAGACAAAGCGTATGGGTTTTATCTTTTACCCCGAGTGCCAGCTCTATCATTCAAGTGTCTTTTCCTTTTCGTAAGTTCATTTCTTTGAACCTCAGTTTCCTCTTTAAAAGAATAGGGATACGAATATTTCCCTTCCCAGGTTATCCTTAAAATTATTGCAGTAGACCCTTGAACAATGGAGAGGGATGGAGTGCCGACCCTTCGCATGGTTGAAAAATCCCCGTATAAATTTTGACTCCCTCAAAACGTAACTACTAACAGCCTACTGTCAACCAGGAGCCTTACCGATAACACAAACATCCAAGTAACACATATTTTGTATGTTCTATGTATTATATACTGTGTTCTTACAATAAAGTCAGCTAGAGGAAAGAAAATGTTATTAAGAAAATCGGAAGGAAGAGAAAATACACTCACGGTGCCATGCTGTATTTATACATAAAAAAAAAAAATCTGCATGTAAGCAGACCCACTCAGTTCAAACTCATGTTGTTCAAGGGTCCACTAGAAATGAGATAATGTTTCCAAAGTATTTAAATTCTTGTTCCCAGGAGCTGGTGAGAAAGACTGTTAACTTTTTAATTCTTACATTTACCCCTCCTATGCTCTTATCTTCATTCCGTGGTACAGACTACAGTAAAAATAAGGTGCAATGAGGTGAGGCAGGAAGGGTAAAAGTTGTGAATGGAATCAATGGAAAATGTGTAGAAGAAATTAAGTGCATGGAGCCAAATTATTTCTAAGCCTAAAAATACTACAACACAAAATGTTAAATATGTTTAGAGGGCATCTCTTAAATTTAGAGGTTCTTATCATGGGGGACAAATACCATACTTTCCAACAAAGCAGTCCTTGTTGTTTCGGTAAGAGGCAGAATTCTAGTTTTGAGGCCGGATGACAGTTCTTTTGTTCTATATGAGAAGTATCTTTTCATGCTGTGAGATTCCAACTTCTCAGTTATTTGCTCAAATAATTTCACACTTCCACAAAAGTCATTTATGATTTCAAAAAGACTGTATTTCAGAGACACACTGAGGATATTTTGGTTGAGGATGTCTCAACTCTGATTTGAGGCATTTTGGACTCCTTAAGAGGAAGAGAAGTGTTGCATCATCAAAGAGTCTATGGCTTAATCTATTTCCAGCAGAGTAAAAGCACCAAATACTTAAACCCTGAGTCCCAAGAAAGTTCCATTCTAGTTAGATGGGACAGTCAGGAGACCTGAAGCCACAGACCGCCCAGCGAACTGCTTCCTGACGCCATGGCTCCACCAGGCACCTGCTCGATTGAGAAATGCCGGGCAAGTCAGCTCTGATTCACTGCCCCTGATCAACAAGATACCATCATTCACCTTTTCCAGAGATAGAACCCGAGTCTCCAGTGAAAATCCACATGAGGAAGTGCATCCCACATCTTACAAATGGTAAAAAAATGTCTAGGTAAGAAAACTCAGAAACATCCACATAATTTTCAAAACAATAAAATTTGGGGTCTTCATTTGTCTCGTGTTAATTGTGACAGAGGGGACAAAGCTTTAGTTGAGTGCTCCTTTTTCTATCACATCATTGTGTTAGATAACCTTCACTCACAACAGTCCTGCATCATAGGTGATATTGTCCTCATTTTGTACCACACAAAACTAAAACTTAGAAGGCTTACCTATTCCACTAGCTAAGTGGACAGGTTACAGTTGAAGCTGGAGTCTTACGGTCTTTTTACTCTCCCATCTTGCCTTTGGACTCTTCTTTCATTCTCTTTCTTCAAAATGTCTTTTTGACATGGGAGGCTTAAGATTTCCTGAACATACAGCCTGGTATCACAGGTTTGAAATAGATGCCTCGGCCACTGCAAGGAACGATGGCCAATCATCTCAATAATACATGAATTGAAGGGGGCGCCTGGGTGGCTCAGTTGGTTAAGCGACTGCCTTCGGCTCAGGTCATGATCCTGGAGTCCCGGGATCGAGTCCCGCATCGGGCTCCCTGCTGAGCAGGGAGTCTGCTTCTCCCTCTGACCCTCTTCCCTCTCATGCTCTCTATCTCTCATTCTCTCTCTCTCAAATAAATAAATAAAATCTAAAAAAAAAAAAAAAAATACATGAATTGAAGGAGCACAGGCTTAGAGGACTCATTTTCTTTCCTATGGACAGAGGCAGGGTTTTATGGTTAGAGAATAGTGGGGAAGGAACAGATATGAACCTTCAAGGGTTTACAAAGAGATACCAAGCCCCTAAGACCAGTAGTGCCCAACTAGGGGTGATCCTGCCCCCTCATGGGACATTTGACCTCTGGAGACAGATTTCTGAATATCGCGATGTGGGGGAGGGGCTATTGACATTTAGTGGGTGGAAGCTAGGGATGCTGTTACACATTCTGCAAAGCAGAGGACAGCCCCCACCCGACAAAACAAAAAATGATCCAGCTTAAGGTATCAGCAATGCAGAGAGAGACGCTGCCTGAGGCTGTAACTCCTTGAGGAGAAAGACTATGGGCAAATGAGAGGAACTCGAATATTCGTGAATGAATGAATGAATAAAACAATAAGACATGAACTAATGATGTAGTTATAAGATAAGTACATCTGGTAGCAACAGTAAGACATGAAAACATGGTCTTAAATTGTATCTTGACTGATAATTGTGTACATCGTAACTGACAGAATCACATGCATGTAGTAACATATCGATGGATTCAATGAAACCCGAAGAGAAATATATACTCACTTTCTACTCTCTGACCCCATCATGGTAGTTTGTGCAGATAATTTTTATATCACTCAACATGTCCAATACTTATTACTTTCCTCTTTTTAAAAAATTCCTTCAATCCTATGCCTTTTACCATGCACTTTGGCTTCCGCTTTGATTCTAAGGGGAAAATAGCCATAACACAGGGTCTGTTGTAATTAATACAGCTTTTGCTATTGGACTCTCTTTCCCTTTCCTTTAATTAAGTTTAGGCCATATCCTCAGCAGACATTAGTCAACCCAAAAGCACAAAGAGGGAGGGCGAAAACAGAACAGTTAAAGGTACCATTCCCCTCTCCCTAAGTAAAAGACCAGCCAATAACCTCACTTCCTGGTATGATTGGTATTATTATAGTACAGCTCTTGATGCTGGGTTTCATTACAGTAAACCCATGGTTTCACTAAGGCATTTTCCCATGAGAACATTTTAATTAATTTATTAATTGCGAATGAAGTTACAGGTGTTTGAGTGGGTTGGTGGTAGTGTTGTGTGTGTGTGTGTGTGTGTGCGTGCTTGTGTGTGCAATGAAGCACCAGCACGTGAGTGTGTGTTTTAATTGCTTCTGCATCCACCAGCCTGGCTCAACCTGTCCAGGCCGGTTAGCAGCCCCAGCAACTGATTCCCAGACAAGTCAGTGCCAGTGACTTGTCACGTGACAGGATGATCCTGTCAGGCCTGCACAGCTATGCAGCAAAATAACATTGTCATGATCAGGCGCTGGCTTCTTGGCACCTGGACCCTGGCTTTGGGGTAGGGGTTGGCAGCAGTCTCCTTAGAGATGGGGTGTTATTTCTAACTATGATCGAATGTTTAGGTTTTGATGTTGTTGTTGTTGTTGTTGTTGTTGTTGTTGTTTTTAAAGCTTCCTCTTCATGCCAAAGAAAGTCTGGTCTCCATGCCCGGGTTAGCACCTTGCTAATGATTTCCAGATAGAGTTTCTAACTTAGAGATTGCAACCAGGCTGTGGTCCTTGCTCTCCCAGCATAAACCCTTGCAACTGGCATGTAGGGTTTCAATAAAGTGCCATTAAACTGGACAGGCAAAGATTTGAATACAGCCGCTTCCTAGGAGGGAATCGGCATGGTAGAAAGAGCCAAGACTTTGAGGTTAGACTGAGCTTCAGTCCATGTTCTGTACTAAATTAAATATTGAGCAACTTACCTAAATACCATGGAGTCTTATTTTGCCCATTAATAAAGTAGCAATAAAAACAGCTACCTTTCGGACCATTGTCAAGATTAGCAGAAAGTGAATATGAGCTGTTTGACACACAGTAGGCACCAGTAAATGTCCATTATTTCTTAACATCATTACTATTATTCTTCGTAAGTCCTGCAATAACTACTGGGTTGTTTTAATTGTTTTAATTGAGAATTAAAAACAATGATTCGTTTCTACTTCTGAAACTGAATATACAAAAATAAGTAATTAAAGCAAAGCAACCCAGTTCCGTATTTCCCTTTCTCCACCCATGCTAACTTACAAATGTGACTTACTACGGTTAATGTTAGGAATTATTAAAGTCTTATTAGTAGAGTTCCCTGAAGCTTTATTGATATATTTTGGGGTCATAATTAAAAACGTATGTAGTAATATCAGCCCGTTTTAATTAGGAATATTTATGCCACATTACAGATAGGGCCCATAACCCTTAAAGTGTCCTCATACCTACAGTTTAACCTCAAATGGAAACTGCAATTTGCAAAAAATAAAAATACAAATAAATTATAAAAATAATAAAAATCGTATGACAATTTTAGTATTTATCTTGTAGGGACAGAGTCTAGTATGGTAATATAGTATACCTCGTGTGTTTTCCTGTTCAAAAACTTATTGCTAATTAAAATAAACATTAGATTCCTGAGGTTTACTGAAACTTTATTGCCTTTTTTTTTTTTTTTAAAGGGCAAGTGTGTGTGTGAGAGAGAAAACGAGCAAGAGAGAGATAAAAGTTAATTAATAGAATTTGGCATTTCTCCAAAATATACTCTGTGAGTTTGAGGTATTTGAGATTGGGCAATTCAAATTGGTTGGTATGTGAAAAACATCTGTCATGATGGGTCTTGCCATAAAACGCCACTCACTGGGAAGGCACAGCAGCATCTTCAACAGCATCATTAGGACTTTCAAAAACGTCCACTTCCTTTATGACACCAGTAAGTGTCTAGGTCCTGATTGAGCAATATTCTATATTGATTATAATGCTTTTCACTTTCTGAGATTGGCTTCAAAAGTTGAATGGTGAGTGAAGTCATTAGTTCCCCCTTGGATTTGATTTATATCTCCAGTGGGAGCTAGTTTTTCCACCACTTTTTCTTAAATGGAGTTGGGAAAGTTTGATTGGGTTTGGAATACCCTATCTGGAACTATTTATAATCTTTTAGTCCCCATTTACTACAGGGCCTGGAACTAATTGCACATAAAAATTCCCAACTAGTTTTTGAATTAAAATAGCTATTTTTATGGCAAGAGCTGGGTTTCCCAAAGGGTGTTCCATGAAATACTAGTACCATGAGATGCTCCTCAGAAAGGGATTTATTATTCAAATAAATTAGAAGGGAAACAGTCCATTGATACTCCCTCTTGTTTGCATATTCCTAAGTTTTAGGGTCCACAACAGCAGTATCAGTGTAGATATTGTTTATCATTAGAGCACGTAGCATAGGGAAGAGCAAGTGGTAGACATGTAAAAATACTGTTGATAAATGAAGAAATTATTGAAGGTTTGAAAAGTCCTGTAGTAAAGAACGCCATTTAACTTTGTTCAAAGATTTTCCCAATTTGTAAAGATCATCAGAATGATTCTCATTGTACAAAAATATTAATATTACATAGAACTATCTTCCAAAGAAAATTTTAAGAAACTCTGGTCTAGAGTATTAATCACATTCATTTAAAAAGAAATGAATTATATATGCATTCATTCATTCAACAAATATTTTGGCACCTACTATGTTCTATGCCCTGGGGGTGTATCAACCAACAAAACAGAAGCTCTTCCATTGTGGCACTGATAGCCTACTAGGGGAAATATGACACACATATGTTTTAATACAAGGCAACATGTGGTGTCATGAGGGGTACAAATTAGAAGGCTATGAAGTGAGAAATGGAAAAATAATTACACTTGGATATCCTCATGACGCAAAGGTTAGGGAGCATTTTTTTTTGTTTGTGTAATTCATGTATGATCATTGCTTGCGCTTAGCTTTCAATTTGTAGGGTTTATGCAGAAGGTCTACTACTCCTATAAAGAGTAAATAGAAAGAGTAATGCTACTTTGATTTCATAAATTTTTAATGGCTCCAATGGCCTCTCAATTATTCTTCATCCAGAAATGTAACAATTTGCTCTATTCAGAGTCATCAACACCATCCCTCACACAGTTATTATCCCTGCCACCAGCTGCTATAATTTTGACTACTGGGGCTACAGAAGCCAATCAAGTACTAGGAATGAATGAAATGAAATGCTGTAGGTGTAGACAGTAAGGAATGGTAGAGACACTGTTTAACTAAAGAGTACATGCTCCTTTTTAAAAAGGCAGTTGACAACCAGATACAACTAACTATTGTCATGAGCCCAATGTTGGCAAATTTTTCTATTTGTCAAAAGAAGCCATATATCTGGATTTTCATCTACAATATTCTAATTATATCCTTATTTTTAATATTTTAAATACCAATTCCATCACACACATACGCATGTGCATGCATGCACGCCTGCATACATATATGGTAGATTCAACAGACACATTGATTTTCCTTTCTCTCAAAAAGCCCACTAAAACTTACAATAAAACAATGAAAAAAATAAGATGTACACCTCAAAGATGTAGAAAACTGAAGAGGGACAAAAGCAGCACACGGCTGAAAGCTGGGAAGGGGATGGGCCAGTGGTAGCTGACTTAACTGAACCAAGGAAGTTAAATCCCAAGTTTGAAATAAGGAAAGGTATATTTTACCCGAATTTTTGAAAAGCTCTAGAACTAGGGAAGAAGGAAAGACAGCTAAGCTCAGAAGGACTGAGAAGCTGATAGAGAAGCACTTAGATCCTTCAATGCTCATTCCAACATTGTAGAGCAACTGTTTGCCCCCTACACTTTCAAGAATGTATAGACTTATCCCGTGGCTAGTATGAATTAGAGGGTCTTGTGGGTTGGGGGATGCCAGGTAAGGATGAGAATGTGGACACTGTAATGAATGCAAAGAGGGGAATTAACTTACATGCTGAATTTTGAAAACAGAGGCCTTTCCCCACAGCCTTTTTCTCCCGTTCTGTTCCAAACATACTGACAGCCTAACCTTTAACCCCAGACAAGAAATTGGAAGAATGTTTTCTTGGGGATCTGGTGGTATTCTCTTAGGATACAGACATCAAGGGATCCCAAACCAACGCCCACCTGGATTATTCTTCAGCAATACTACCAGTAATCTCTTCAGCATGACTCTAATGAAGGTTTTAGTCTCCACTACTCTTCACAAAGCAGACAGCCATGAATCAACAGATATCTGAAAGCCTCCAATACGGGATAGAAGACCCAAAGTGTAAACACAGCAAGACAGGTGAGAGATTATCCAGGAAAAAACAAATCTTTAGAGAGGGACCGGACATTCTAATTTTCATATTTAGATATTTAGATACTCAGTATTCATACTATAACCACACAAGGTACACCAGCCTTGTGAGTCTTGGGTTACTCAAGCCTTGCTCATGAACTTGCCTGCTGACTTCCCCAGAAGATTTTGTAAACTCTCAGGGAACTGAAACCAGAGCTACTGCTCAGTTTATTTTCTCCGTGAAGTTCTCACATAACACAGCAATCACACCCTGTCTCTTATACAGCTTATACATTGTGCTCACTACTCAGGTTTGCAAGTTTACTAGCATATTGTTTAAAGACACATGTGCAGGCGGTACAACTTTAAAATCAAACAAAGAAGCAAGCAAATGAGTGATTATCACAAAAGTCAGGACTGTGGTTACTTCCAGGGAAGGGAGTGTGTATTAGTTTCTGATGGCTGCTATAACTGACTGCCATAAACTTAGTCACTTAAAACAAGAAAAAAGTGTTCTTTTGCAGTTCTAGAAGTCAGAAATATAAAATCAAAATGTCAGCAGGGCTGTGTTCTTTCTGGAGACTTCCAGGGAGAAAGCTCTTCCTCTTCTAACTTCAGAGGCCGCCTGCATTCCTTGGATCATTCTAACCTTTGGTGTCATCAACACATCTTCTTTTTCTGACTCTGATTCCTAGTCTTCTTGCATACCTCTTATGAGGACCCTGTGATGCCACTGAGCCCAGCTGGATAATCCAGGCTCTCCCCATCTCAAGTTCCTTAACTTCATTACACCTGCAAAGTCCCTTATGCCATGGAAGGTAACATATTCATAGGTTGCAGGGGTTGGGACAGGGACGTCTTTGTGGGCTCATCTTTCTACCACAGGAGAGGATGCAATCTGGGAAGGTCACAGAGGGGGGTTGGGGAGGCTTTTAAGGTAATGTTTTATTTATTAAACTGCATAATGGATAATAAGTGTTCGTTCTGTTTTAATCTTTCAGCTGTACATATGTTTTATATACTTCTCTTTATATGTCATGTGTTTCACAAAAGTGGGCTGTACATGTTACGCATGTACCAGCTTTAGCTTATGGTGTCCAATTTAATCTAGGAGGATTCTTACATCACAGGTCGACAATAGTAAAAAAGATGATGCAGACTTTATTTGGTGCTTTCAATTTCCTTTGGACTTGAGGATGTAGGCAAGGGTAACTGTCTTCATCTGTCTTTTGGAATGCAGTTGAACAGAGGCACTAACAGCTTTTTTGAATGGTCATTTGGGGTATGTCATCAAAATGACAATTTGGTTTTATTTTGTTCTGTCTTGGAGGAGGAGACATTCTAGGGGTTCATTTTAAAAAGCCAATATCCCCCAGCTTTGTTTTTCTTTTTCAACATTTCCTTGGCGATTCGGGGTCTTTTCTGATTCCATACAAATTTTAGGATTATTTGTTCCAGCACTTTGAAAAATGTCATTGGAATTTTGATAGGGATGGTGCTGAAGGTATAGATTGCTCTGGGCAGCACAGACATTTTAACAATGTTTATTCTTCCGATCCATGAGCATGGAATGTTTTTCTATCTTTCTGTGTTTTCTTCAATTTCCTTCATGAGTGTTCTGTAGTTCCTACAGTATAGATCATTTACCTCTTTGGTTAGGTTTATTCTGAGGTATCTTATGGTTTTGGGTGCTACTGTAAATGGAATCGATTCTCTAATTTCTCTTTCTACAGTTGTATTGTTAGTGTATAAGAAAGCAACTGATTTCTGTGCATTGATTTTGTATCCTGCCACATTACTCAATTGCTGCCTAAGTTCTAGTAATTTGGAGGCGGGGTCTTTTGGATTTTCCACCTAAAGTATCATGTCATCTGTGAAGAGAGAGAGTTTGACTTCTTCTTTGCCAATTTGAATACCTTTTCTTTTTGTTGTCTGATTGCTGTCGTTAGGACTTCTAGTACTATGTTGAACAATAGTGGAGAGAGTGGTCATCCTTGTCATGTTCCTGAACTTAAGGGAAAGGCTCTCAGCTTTTGCCCATTGATGATGATATTTGCTGTGGGTTTTTCATAGATGGATTTTATGAACTTGAGGAATGTTCCCTCTACCCCTATACTCCGAAGAGTTTTAATCAGGAAAGGATGCTGTATTTTATCAAATGGTTTTTCTGTATCAATTGAGAGGACCATATGGTTCTTCTCTCTCCTCTTATTAATGTGTTCTATCACACTGATTGATTTGCGAATGTTGAACCACCCTTGCATCCGGAGGATAAATCCCACTTGGTCATGGTGGATGATCCTTTTAATGTATTGTTGGATCCTTCCTATTAGCTAGGATTTTGTTGAGAATTTTGGAATCCATATTCATCAGGGATATCAGTCTTAAATTCTCCTTTTTGATGAGGTCTTTGCCTGGTTTGGGGATTAAGGTAATGCTGGCCTCATAGAATGAGTCTGGAAGCTTTCCTTCCTTCTGTTTCTATTTTTTGAAATAGCTTCAGGAGAATAGGTATTATTTATTCTTTGAATGTTTGGTAGAATTACCACAGGGAATTAATCAGGCCCTGGACTCTTGTTTTTTGGGAGGTTTTTGATCACTGCTTCAATTTCGTTACTAGTTATTGGCCTATTCAGGTTGTCAATTTCTTCCTGTTTCAGTCTTCAGTCAGTCAAACCTAGTTTATAGGTTTCCAGGAAGGCATCCATTTCTTCCAGGTTGCTTAATTTATTGGTATATAGTTGTTGATAATAATTTCTAATAATTGTTTCTCTTTCCTTGGTGTTAGTCGTGATCTCTCCCCTTTCATTCATAATTTTATTAATTTGGGTCCTTTCTCTTTTCTTTTGGATAAGTCTGGCCAGTGGTTTATCAATCTCAGTAATTCTTTCAAAGAACCAGCTTCTAGTTTCATTGATCTCAAGCTATATTACAAAGCTGTGATCACCAAGACAGCATGGTACTGGCACAAAAACAGACATATAGACCAATGGAACAGAACAGAGAGCCCAGAAATTGACCCTCAACTCTATGGTCAAATAATCTTCGACAAAGCAGGAAAAAATATGCAATGGAAAAAAGTCTCTTCAATAAATGGTGCTAGGAAAATTGGGCAGCTATATACAGAAGAATGAAACTCGACCATTCTCTGACACCATACACAAAGATAAACTCAAAATGGATGAAAGACCTCAATGTGAGACAGGAATCCATCAAAATCCTAGAGGAGAACACAGGCAGTAACCTCTTCGACATTAGCCACAGCAACTTCTTTCAAGATACATCTCCAAAGGCAAGTGAAACAAAAGCGAAAATGAACTTTTGGGACTTCATCAAGACAAAAAGCTTCTGCACAGCAAAGGAAACAGTCAACAAAACAAAGAGGCAACCCACAGAATAGGAGAAGATATTTGCAAATGATGCTACAGACAAAGGGCTGATATTCAAGATCTATAAAGAACTTCTCAAACTCAACACCCAAAAAACAAATAATCAAGTCAAAAAATGGGCAGAAGACATGAACAGACACTTCTCAAAAGAAGACATACAAATGGCTAACAGACACATGAAAAAATGTTCATCATCATTAGCCATTAGGGAAATTCAAATCAAAACCACATTGAGATACCACCTTATACCAGTTAGAATGGCAAAACTTGACAAGGCAAGAAACAACAAATGTTGGAGAGTTGTGGAGAAAAGGGAACCCTCTTACACTGTTGGTGAGAATGCAAGTTGGTACAGCCACTTTGGAAAACAGTGTGGAGGTGCCTCAAAAAACTAAAAACAGAGCTACCCTATGACCCAGCAATTGCACTACTGGGTATTTACCCCAAAGACACAGACGTAGTGAAAAGAAGAGCCATATGCACCCCAATGTTCATAGCAGCAATGTCCACAATAGCCAAACTGTGGAAAGAGCCGAGATGCTTCAACAGATGCATGGATAAAGAAGATGTGGTCCATATATACAATGGAATATTACTCAGCCATCAGAAAGGATGAATACGCAACTTTCACAACAACATGGGTGGGACTGGAGGAAATTATGCTAAGTGAAATAAATCAAGCAGAGAAAGTCAATTATCATATGGTTTCACTTACTTGTGGAATATAAGAAACAGCATGGAGGACATCAGGAAAAGGAAGGGAAAAATGAAGGGGGGGGGGTATCAGAGGGGGAGACGTACCATGACAGACTATGGACTCCAGGAAACAAACTGAGGGTTTTAGAGGGGAGGGGGTGGGGGGATGGGTTAGCCCAGTGATGGTTATTAAGGAGGGCACGTATTGCATGGAGCACTGGGTGTTATATGAAAACAATGAATCATGGAACACTGCATCAAAAATTAATGATGTACTGTATGGTGACTAACATAACATAATAAAATAAAATTTTTTTTAAAAAGCCAATATCCCAAATCATTCTATATTCTCTTCCTTTTCTTGTATGTTTCCAGACTCTAACAGACTTTTTACAAAGAGCCAAGTGTGTGGGTCTAAGGAATATTTAGTTACAGAGTATATGCATAATTTCTCACTCTATGTGAAACAATAATATTTTCTTGACCACTCTCTTGAAATTTTCAGGCACTATTTTTTTTTTCCCTTCATCCAAGCCAATCAGTCCTCTAGGAATGCTGGGAAACCTTCAGGCTTAAAGAATTTAGAAACAGTGGATGGGATATCACAGTAAAAACAATCAGTTAAAAAAAAAAACCTAACATCAGAGTCTACTTTGAAAACTGGGGTAGGGGTAATCTTGTCAGCAGGAATATTCCAGGTGAGTTTCTATTCAATTGTAAATTGGTGAGCAAGATACACAGCACACTGAATCTGGGAGATTTCCTTAGTGTTGCAATTACTCAAATGAGTGAGCCCATTTTCTGTAGAAATTGGGTCAGAAGTTGAATGATTCCAAAATAAAATCTTATTTTCTTGCAGTATTTGCCTTATTTTTTTTCAGTCTAGGCAAGCAGCATAGGATATAGAAAATTTAGAAAGAATAAAATGTTTTCAATTCTTTCAAGAATAAAAAGTTACTATTTTAAAATTCCCAAGCAAGTTAGAAGATTATTGTTATTAACTGTCATAAATTAGAAATGAGCAGCTGGGAAATACCAAATTTTCAAGCTTGAAAAATTTCAATTATACAAGAACATGTTTCTCAGATAGTAGTTTAAACCATCTAAGTGTATGACTTCTTCAAAGTAAAGTTTAAAGCAGTTGTCTTCATTTAAGTTGAAAAATGCCAAAGCTAAGAGATGACATTATACAGGCATCATAACAGATTACTTAAAATTTATATCTTGTAATCTGTAGAGGTGTGAACAAAAATAGATTTCAACTGAGTCAAGACTGATTTCATTTGGATGTTAGGGAGAAATATGTGCCGAAAATGATGAGTTTGCTCTGAGCCCATACTTTAAATTCAGGCTGATATACACTGCTACCAGCAAACGGAAGTCTCTGACATACCAGCCCTGTTGAAAGCAAAAGTCTTGGGCTGCTTCCTTTTGTTTTTATCTCCAGTTCTGTCTGTTCTTGGATTTGACGCTCTGGTTCTGATCTCATATCTGGTCTTGCTCTTACGTTTTTGATTCAGGCCATCACTTGGGATTTGCTCTTCAGCAAAAATCCTACCCCCAAACACTGTGATAAGCTTTCTCCTTTGATTAAGGTAAAAGCGTTGGTACATTCCACAAAGTCATGGTTTTTAATTGTTGTTGTTTGTTTTAGTTTTTATTTTAGTCTTAAGTAGCACTGAATATGGGTTATGATCAGTCAAGTCCAAGCTGGACTACACAAAGTTCAGCCTACTTCTTTTTCACTTTCTTTTCATTTGCAATTCACAGAATCTTGAAAACTACCTCAAGTCTTCATTTACCAAAGGATATCCCTTACAACTTAGAGCCAAAGTAAGAAAATTGGTTAAAAGAACAGAAAGGAATCTATGAATCAAATATGTTTAGATGATTTTGGATTAAATATTGTTTAAGAGCCTCCTTTACTGCTAAATTTTTCAGGGCAGGTAATATGCCTTGTGCTTCTGAATAGCCACATTAAGTCAATCTTGCTTACAGTTTTCCTAATTGAAGCTGTGAGGGGTGTGTGTGTATGTGTGTGTTATGTTTTGTATGACTGAGTCATACCTTAGGTATTCATATTTTTAGTAAGATTCTAATGTATAAATTTTTAGATCAAGAATATTTTAAGAGTCTTTGACTGATTCTCCAAAGTAACAGTGACACAATTTCAGTAAATCCAGCAAATGAAATTTCCATGAAAGAAGAAAAACACAACTGCTTCTCCTGAAGTAGGTCCTAAGCAACTTTTCCTTAAAAATGACAACACATAAGTTTCATGCATTTGTCTTTGTGACAATTCTTCCACACTTTGTCATAACATTAATAATAGTAAAAAAATAATAATTCTAGTAATACCTACAACATAGTAAGCACAAACTATGGGCCAAACACTGTGTTTAACATTTATCTCATATTAATGAGAAATAGAAAAAGGCTCAAATAGCCTTTCATTAGGCTCAAATAGCCTTTCAATAGGCTCAATAGCTATTTCATTTCTCAATTTTACTTAACTAATAAGTGGTGGAGTTCACATTTGAATTCAAGACTGTCTAACTCTATTCTACCATCCATTCAATAAATCTTTGTTGAGGACATACATGTACGAGAAGTGAGGTCCAAGATCTTTATTCTCATGGGACTTAATTTCTACTGGTAAAAATATATACAAAAATAATTTTACCTAGTTAAACCTCCCTTGAAGATGACAAGGCACGTTCAAGTAAGATAGCTCCATATCCCTAATATAAATCTCGACCACTCTATATTTGGTGGTTATGAAAGACCTTTATTAAAAAAAAAAAAAAAAGGTGATGAGGTAGCATTTGAGTTGAATGATGAGGAAGAGTGAGTCATACAAAGCTCTGAGGGAAAGATATTTCTTGGTAGAGAGATCTGCAAATGCAAAAGTTTGAGGTAGGAATGATATTGATGAGAACTGAAAGAAGACCAGAGGGGCAAATTACCACACAGCTAGTTATGTTTGGAAGCCTAGACTGAGGTTAGATCACATATGAACCAGCAGGGCATGATGAGGAGACTCAGTTTTATTTCAAATGAAATGGGAAAGATACTGGGTCAGGGATGACATAATCTCATTCACAATTTTGTAAGATCACATATGGTCTGAGGACTAGACAATAGGTACAGGGTGTAGGGAGGGGGCAAAAGTGGATGCCAAGAAACTACTTAGGAAGCTATTGCAAAGGTTTAGACCAGTGCTTTTAGGTCAACAGAAATACGATCCAAGCCACATATATAATTTTTAATTTTCTTATAGCCACATTAAAGAAAAAAGAAACGGGGCAACTGGGTGGCTCAGTCGGTTAAGCATCTGCCTTGGGCTCAGGTCATGATCCTAGGCTCCTGAATAAAATCAAGATTTTATTTATTATTTGACAGACAGACACAATGAGAGAGGGAACACAAGCAGGGGGAATGGAAGAGGGAGAAGTAGGCTTCCCAAGGAGCAGGGAGCCCAATGCGGGGCTCGATCCCAGGACCCTGGGACCATGACCTGAGCCGAAGGCAGACGCTTAACGACTGAGCCACCCAGGCGCCCCAAGAAAATAAATTTTAAAAAATAATAAAAGATGGGAATGCAGAACATTATGAATGAATTGATGAGGTAGCTGAGATGCCGGGGGCTGGAATTCTAAAGCCCCAGAAGAGGCAAGAAAAGTGATCTTGATCCGCCTGGAGTGGATGAAGCTAGAATTCTCCTCCTCAGAAAGCCACCTATTCATGAAAAATTGAGGGGGGTTCAATCTCCTCCTACATGCCCTGAGAAGCAATGAGGGAGTCTCGAATGGGGAAAACTTAAATTTGTGCCCAAGAACTTAAAAATTTAGGTGTGTGATACTCAATTTCACCCTTCCTAAATGTGTGGGAAGACCTCTCCATAAATTAACAATTACAAGCAAACAAATAAGTAATCAAGTAAACAAGCAAAACCTAGAACTTTAGAAATCCTTAAAGGTCCAGCAGAAAAACATGTAAAAACATGGTGGAAGGAGATTTTTCACCATTAGCCACTCACATGCTCTCTTAGATACGTTTTAACAACAACAATAACAACAAATTGCATGCTATGTGAGAATCTTACAAATAAGAGAATTTACAGAGAAATGGACAACCAAGCAAAGGAACAATCTGGGAAGCCCAGGATTGATCCAAGTACATAATAGAATTTATATGATAAATTAATGATTACCAATTACTGAGGATGAATCAGCCATTGATAAAGTTTACTAGAACAATTTACACATACATATTGAAAAAAAATTAAGGGAAAAAAACAACAGAAAATGAGCAAATTACTGAAATAAATAATTCACAAAAGGGGATTTCTGAACGACCAATAAGCACAGGAGACAAGGCTCACACACTCTAATAATTAGGAAAATGCAAAATAGCAGGAAATCTTTTCATACTGATCAGATTGGCAAAACTAAAGAAAAGGTGTGATAATACCAGTTGCTGGAAGGGATATGGAGACCTGACAGCATTCAAAGCCACTGTTGAGGGGAAATCACGCATTCACTCAAAGACCATTTTGTTTTATCCCACTCTGAACCCTCTGGCCCCCAATGTCCTTTGACTTAACGCCTGTCCCCAAGACTTAACTCAGGAACCACTTTCTAAGACCCTCTCACTCCTCCCAGATGCTATTTGCATTTTAAAAAATCCACCTGCAACTTATTTGCATTTCGGACCCCCCTCTTCCAGCCAGACTGGGCATCGAAATGATTAAAAAATTATCAAGGAATCACACAATTCATGAAAGGATACACATTTCCCTGTACTCTTCTACTGCATTGACTGGTTTATGAATTTGTGGAAACATATTTCAGATTTAAGCATGAATCCACAGAGCAGTTATTGCACATAATATACAGACCACCTCATTGGTAAACTCACTCTGGCTGGCGACAAAGCAGAATGCCTTCTGCTTAGAAAGCCACCTTCTCCATGGGAAGAAGGGAATGAGCGTGAATCCCCCAAATCCGCTGTACACATCAGGTTCAGTTGGTGTGGCTCTGAACTTTTATTTTATAACTGACCCACATGGAGAGTTTTTCCACATTGAAATCAAAATGGGTGGGATTGGTTTTGTTTTATTTTAACTAGTTTTCCTTCATATGTGAGATTTCTGGCATCCAGCCTGAAAAGTCTGCTGTAATGAAACGCATTTACTGTGGAGAAGGGAAATAAAAAATTTCGTCTTCTTTTTAAATTTTTTTTCCATGCCTGTAAACACTCCATTTCACCTGGCAGGAAAGTTGTTCATGACCGAAGGCTCATAGGCAAAACAGGTTTGGACCCAAAGGAAATAAAGAGCGCTCTTGTCTTTCCTGTTACACAGAGTGATTTCACATGCACTAACCCACTGATGGAGAGGATTTTGTCTCCAACAGCCTTCCCCAAGGTGGCCTGCCCCAGGTGGAGCAGGTATGATTTACAGGGTAAATCCCAGTGGACCCAGGCATGGCCTTCATTTTCACCAGACACTGCTCTTGCAATGGATTTTTATCTGGGAATCCTTGTCAGGGAAGTAAAATAATAACAGTCTATGGCTTCCTGTGGTATTTGCCACTTCTCCTTGCGGACTGCCAGTCATGGGTGCAAGGTGAGCTGATTTTATCAGGGGATGTATTTATAGGCTGGTGGTTCCTGCTGTATCAAAGTGTGATAGGGGTGAAGGAGACAGGGAGCAGTTTTTCCTGCCTTAATCACCCTCCCAGGCCTAAGACAGAATAGGACAGGTGTGTCAGATCTCCCCAGGGGGTTGATTATCTCATGATAACCACATCCTCGGTTGTTCCCTTACTGCTATTTTTTCCCAGGTTCAGATACAAAGAAGTGATTTAGGTGACTGGATTGACTGACAAAAAACTGTCAGCCAGTCTGCACCGTGACATTCTAAAGGAGAATATCCACTTTCCGCAGGTTGGGCCGCCAATAGGCCAGTGTAAGCAAATTAAATGCTTCCTGGACAGAAGGAGGCTCCCGCAGCTGCTCGTGTTTACATTTTTCAGTGCCCTTTTCACAAGCAATTCAAAACCTAAAGCCTAAAAGCTTACACTGCTCTTAACAGAGATAAAGGGCACAGAATATGCATCCCTACTCCAGAAATTCAAGGTCCTTGGCCCGTGTTCTGTGATGGAGTCGGGGAGGTCAGCTGCCATATCCAGATTGATCTAGTGGATCCAATGCAGCAACAGCATGGTCTGACATTCAGGCTGAGACAGGAAAAGCCCAAGGCTAGAGGGCTGGAAGCCACAGATGAGTTACTTGTGGGATAATTCCGTATCTGACTCTCGGATAAAGCGACTGTCAATAGTACAATGGAATTTAATTCTAAGTGAGAGATTATGACAATGCTTATATCCCGTTTTTGGACTGAATACTTTTAAAAGTCTGTTAGTATAATGCTCAAGGTTTTTTTCAGAGAACAGAATTAAACCAGGGGATTATTGAGAAATGAATGATAATTTAGCCAAAGATTGCTTTCTGACTGAAATAAGAGAATGTGAAAGAACTTCTAATTTCAGCCATCCTTAAAAGCAGAGGGGTGAAGCTATATGCTTCCGGCTTCCACGTTCTCTCAGGTGGATATGAAATATCTTAAATTTTAAATAAGCTGTTCACTTGCAAATAAATGGTCTATTTTTTTCTTCTAATTTAACAGTTCCCGATCAGTGAGAGTTCTTATTTTCATCTTTTTTTTTTTTTTTTTTTTTTTTTTTTTAAAGCCTGTGACTGTTTCGACTGCATATACTAAGCTCGATTCTAGGAGCTGGAGATGTACCGGTGATGTGAAATCCGTGCACACATCAGTGAAATACTAGGATTGAGATTAGGATTAGATTACTGCCTCAACAGTGGGTACGAGGACTCACAATGACGGCACTCCTTCTAGCACCAAGACATCCTGACAGCAAACTCATTTCCTGGGCACCTTCACGGACAGATATACAACTAAATAATACATTAGCACTCTAAAGCAGAGTCTTAACAAAACCCTAACCAAGCACTGGTGGAATCAGCTACATCGGTGTAACTGGAGTGATATAACGAGGGGTGATGGACAGCTCACCGTCCATGTGAAGAGAGCCATTTTACATGACATCTATTCAAATACCAGATTTTTAAAGTAGTTACACACTCGATTTTTCCTTTTTCTAGGGGGATCTTCTTGCATTTTCTATTTTTCTCATACGCAAGTAGAAGTCCCCCCCCCCTTGGATTTTACACACAGTAAAGGCTCAAATAGGTACTTGTTGGTGCTAATATTAAAAATCCTACTAACTAATACTAATTATAATAACTAGCAATACTAATAATTGTAATGAAGTCATCCTTTTTCTCAACACTGAGAGTTTCGGTTTTTCCCTGGTGCAAAAAAGTAACAATAGAAAGAGCAACAAATATTTAAAATATTTACTGACTCCGGCAACATGAATTTAGAGATGGATTATAACATGAGGAGTAAAAGAAAGTTATCCAGAAAACCTACATCACAGAAAAGTAACCTAAGAAATAATGTGAAATACTGTAAGATAAAGTGGGCCCTTCCAGGTGGTAACTGAAGGACCACCCATTTTTACTTACAACTAAAAAGATACAACTGAAACAGGGACAATATTTAAGTTAAACTAACTGTTGTGTATCCAAACACGATAGGTAGGTTTCAGTCTGGTTATGGTAGAGGAAACAGAAGGTATACATTCATTTTACTACATGAACAGGGCTGCTAAATATGGAGAACATATTTTTGTAAAGAATATAAACAATTTTAGAGTTTGTCTTTCTAGTTTTCCAGTAAGTCCAGGTTATTGATGGTAAAATGACTCGATGCAAATACATATTAAGTTTTCATTTATTTTTCCTGCACTATTTCTGAACACCTGAATGAAACATTTCATGAATGGAAAGTTAATCTACCCAGACCTGGATGCCTAAAGCACTATGAGAAATTGGACACTTTTTTTGGATTTAGTCTACCACATAGGACCATTGTGTAGAAAGGTTAAGATAGGGACTTGGTCTTAAAGCCCAGAGTTTGATCCACCCTTGAAATAATCAAGGTGCTGTTTTTTTCCTTTTACATTTGAATGGGTTCAAATCACTGGCTTACTCAATTTTCACCCAGAGCTGAATGCACTGAGCAACCCCCAAGGCGCAAAACTTTAAAAGTGAAATGATTATTTCTGACGACAAATGTTCTTACTAACATCTGAAATGTGACCATTGTATAAGTTCTGTATCTCCAGAAATACTTTTGGAGATGGTTGTATTTGTCCACAGCACCGCTGTCTGTGCAACTTCTCTATTATTTTTCATTGACTATTTACCCCAGGGAAACACAGAAGAGACTTAGCTTAAAAGAGGAATTTAAAACTTTTAAGTCCTCTTGAATTTTTGTGAGTGGCTTCATTCAAAAATCATTTTTTTTTCCTTTACGATATTACAGACAAGTCTGTAGACATTCATTAGAAGTGAAATAAGGAGTTTAAGATTGATAGCCATCATATGGGTCATACTGGAACAGTGGTCAGCCCTATGAATGTACAGTTCCAAGATGACATCTACTTTGATGGCTTAATTCCCGCCTATGGAACACTGAAGTTGCACAATAGGAGTTAAAGAAAATGAAGAGCAAGATAAAATAACAAAGTAATTACAATTTGGGAACTAGAGACAGTTGCATGCATTGGCATTATTACCTTGCTAAGTTTTGTGATTTATATTAAATATTAGAGTAAATAACAATACTTTAAAAATATGTTTAGGGTATGAAAATACCAGTACAACAATGACCCATTTTCCTCCTAGTGCATGTGTACATGAAAAGCTTAAAAACAAATAAAAATATTATTTGACTCAGGGATGTAGCTAATTAAAGGAAGGATATTAAATTAGGCTTCTGCTGATGCACTTATTTTTAAGATATTAAATACAAGACAATGTTTATAGATTTTGCTTTAGCAAAGGACGGGCATCCCATCAATACGTATTTCCACAAGAATACAATATCCAAGAATCAGGCCAGTGAAGGTATTATGACACTAATAATGCTCACAATCAAGTCGGAAATCTGTCTCATGATTGTGCTGATTATTCTTTCCCATGAGTACTGACTACCAATATTCAGATTGCACTCAGACTTCATCTATGCTCTTTGTTCTGGATTTTTCACATTGGAATTTTTCTGTAATCTATGTTCTATGTTTAACTTCCCTGGAATCAGTTCTCAGCATTACTTCTATATTACTCTAAATATGTAAATGTAAAGGTCCAGCACAGGAAAGTATGCTTCTTTAACTCTTTCTCTTTTTGGATTCTGTGCTAAACGCAAGGAGGAGAAATGGTTTTTTTTCTTGGTGTTACCACATTGATGTGGCTCCATCTGAATTTGCCTCGGGCTATGAGGGAGGAGACAGTATGGCATGACTGTAAATGAAGAAAAATAGGGAAAATTAAGCAAAGCATCCTGTTTACCTTCAGCTGGAAAGCCGAGTAGAACAACCTGCTAAGCCACAGCCTTGTTTTTGGACAGATTATGCATTTCGTTAGCAAAAAGGTGGTTTTTAAAAGCACCTTTTTGAAAACATAATCACTGGACATGAAGAAAAAATCGTCATTTTAGGGACCGTTCCTGGAATAGGCAGACCTCTTAATTTATTTTAACTACTTGGGCAGGGATATTTCAAAGACACAGTCTCTGGGTATGTTGGCACCAAGATTAAACTGGGCAAGAGTTGTATCTTAAGTTCTTTCCTTGGGGAACATCGGCCATGTACTACTTCTACAACCATTCTTTCAGTAGTTCTAAATATGAGTAACTCTGCAGATTATCCTGCCTCTATAAACAACCTGGAGTTATTACAGATGGGGACAAAATATTTTGTGGGGTTCTGTGGAAATTTACAGTGGAAATCTTGTTAAACTATGCACAGACTCTATATGTAGTGGGGAGTCTCAGCTTGAGAAGCTAAATGGGATATTTGCCTTGC
The DNA here is from genome assembly GCF_002201575.2 of Neomonachus schauinslandi. Taxonomy (NCBI): domain Eukaryota; kingdom Metazoa; phylum Chordata; class Mammalia; order Carnivora; family Phocidae; genus Neomonachus; species Neomonachus schauinslandi. The sequence goes on from NC_058417.1 coordinate 50,861,765, forward strand.
ACTTAAGGCCACTTCTGTAGGGCAAATAGAATAGGCTTAATCTCAGTAGAGACTGAAGAACCTTAAAAAAAAAAAAAAAAAAAAAACGGAAAAGAAAATTGAAGTCCCTTAAGATTGGTTTGAGGTAAATTTTAGAGTCTTGACTCGATGGATTCATGTCTGGTAAGGGTAATTTTTAATACAGTGGTAGTAAAAAAATTAAAATATTAATTTCATACATTCTCTGGAAGATATTGAGGGGCCCAAACATCATTGCATCATAGCTTTACTTCAGAATAGAGATTAAAATGCTTAAATGAATGGGCCCCATTTAGCCTACAAAATATCCATGGTAGCTAAAGTAGAGAGCTATACTAACAAAGTTTGAACTAGAGAATCAAAAAAGGATATAATATTTCGGTAACACTGGGTGGCAGAATTATTGGACATCAGGGTGGGAAGTAACAATGTGCAACATTGAAGGAACCAGAGAGGAAAATGAGCATAATAAAATATCATCATGACGAGTAGTGAGGAAAATTTATGGCTAACACACGTGAGATACCTCTGAGAATGACCTAAAGCCATAGAGGGAATACTTAGAAACAGATCTAGGTACATACTTCTTTGACACTATTCAGCTTACTCTTCCTTTACATCCCATTCCATTGCTGTGGTCTCTGGAAACAGATAAAGTATGTGGCTGTACGAGCCTGCCTCTTAACTTGTCTATGAAAGTAGAGTTGAACCAATCACCAACTATGAATGTGTCAAGTAACTTCACCGATAAATCCTTAAGAGATTTGACAAAATGGAGCTGATATTTTGGTTCCCGGTAGCCAGGTTTTGTTGAATTTTCATCCTTCTAAATCAAATCACATATTAATATTAATAAATTAATAAATTAATTCTTACCGTGAATCACTGGCTATTCTTCTTGTTAAGCCGGGAAGCTTTGTGGTTGGCCTCGGAGCAGCGCTCCTGGGAGCAGCTATGCCATTTAGTGAGGCTTCTTGCATTGGTGGTAAAATTTTCCATCTCAAAATTCTATAAAGTGTTATAAAAATTCTTCAACCCTTAGGGCAACGATATATTGGACTCATGCTCATTTTTTTAATTTCTAGCTAAGTTAGTGGAATCAAAACTTGACTGGAAATCGGAAAAGTTAGATCCTAATCCTTGCACTAATCTAACTTACTATGTGATCTTGGGCAACCAACTTACATTCTCTTTGTTTTGTCAGACTCGTCCATAGACTTGGAGATGTTAAAAGCTAAAATGAGAAGATGAGTATAATTCCTCTTTGAGGAAGTTAAACACCATCACAGTGGCCTAAAGAACATACTTTGAATCATATATTTAAATGGGAACATTTATGTTATGTAACAATTGTTAGCTTTAATTGCCATCATAATAACCGGAACCACAGAATATTCGAGCTGGGAAAAAAACCTAAAATTCACAGAGCACAGTGGTCTCCAGATTCCTTATTCTGCCAGCCAAACCCTTAATCAGAGAAAATCTAATTTAGAAGTCCAGTGTTTACACCTGTTCTGAGTAGAGCTGCTCTAGTATCAGAAGTCAGCACAGTGTCCCTTCCATGAACTCACTCACAAAAAATTTTTTCCCTTATCCCAGTTCTAGGTAACTTCAAGCCAGCTCCATCTCTTATACACAGAGGTGAACCTCACTTGTTTATTCCCTTCTTCTACAGATAAAGAAGCTGAAATCCAGAGAGATTGCTGTTCATTCAATAAATATATGCTGAAAGTTAAACTGCTCAGGGAAATCATCCAACTAACAACAGAGTGGATGCTAGAACCTGAACATGCTGACTCTCTCAGGGCTGTGCATCCCTCTCTCCTTCTCACTGCTTCCCTTTATGGTCATGGAAAGATACACATAGACTTAAGAAAAAAGTAAATTCTTCAATAGTCTGGTAGCACGGAAAGTTGTTGAGCACTGATTAAACATAGAGGGTGAATTCTTTCATCTTCACATATAAATCTATGTCTTTGATCAAAAGATGGAGATCTCCAACTACCTTTGACAAGGAAGGAAAGGTTATCCACCTAAACAGATTAGGGGAAGACTCCACTACCCTCGTGCATCCTGATTCATCAAGGGAATCCAGCTCCTTAAAACCTGCCTTGATGTGTTGGGGACTTAAATTTGTTTTTCAATCTCTTTCCTTCTCAAAAATAAAAAATGAAAGCAGATGTCCTATTTGTGTTGTTTACTCTAAAATAAGACATGGTGAAAATAATTGTCAGATCTATCTTCTGTGTATGTCATAAAAATGAACACATCTGAAAAGGTTCGTCGTTGGACTCCCTCTGATTTAGAGCATGCTAACAAAAGGAGTACATTTTAACAAGTTTTTTAATGCCTACCATATGCCCAGTTAAAATCCAACTAGAAGTGAGCTGGACTGAACAAGCAATAAGGCAAAATTTTTCTCTAGCTCTTCTTTTTCTCCAGGAACATTACCCATGAGGATGTATGACTAGAAGGGATAGCAAAAAACAAAAACAAACAAAATGAAACAAATCAGAAAAGCCCTTCATCTCCTTGGCCTAGGATTCCAGCATAATTGTACTTTTACATCTTCTTTCTTAGTTTTCTGTTTTCAAGAAATTTCCAAACAGCTATAGGGTGATGTAATACCAACATAAGTTTAAAGTTATTTTTGTTGGTAAGTGCTTATAAAATAATTATTGCTTATTGTAAGAAAATTAATAAAACATAAAATTACAAAAAAGAAAACAAGATCACTCAGACTGAATAGAATTTTTTTCATTTTCTGTGCAAAAACACATTTTTTTTAAAAAACCTAGAATTAGAGTGATGCTCCATGCTGACGGTAAGGTCACATGATGTGGCACAAAGCACTCTGGACTGGAATTAGTAAGCCTGTGATTTAGATACTACTATTTTGCCATTAATTAGATGACTGCCCCAAGCAATTCCCACATCTCTTGAATGTCAGCTTCCTCTTCTGTGAAAAAATAAAGTTGAACTAAATACATTAAAAGTCCTTCAAGGTTGAAAATTATTTAAGATGAATGATGATGATAATGATGATGATGGTTATTATTAATAACGAGTAATGTCATAAGGCATACGATGTATATTATGCACAGGTAAAATAATTAGATGCAAATGGCCTTCATGTGCACTGCCATGTCAGGACTTAAAGATGAGGAAACAGAATCTCAGAGAGGTTATGTGTTAGATCTTCCAGAGGCCAGTAAGGACAAATCATTGCTTTACATTTTCAGGGGAGAGCCTGAGTGCAAAAGCATTTGCTTTTGCTACCTGGACTGAAATCCAGTTCCAATGCCAAGGGGTGAGTGTCACATATTCACCCATAAGCCTGCATACAGGTTCAAGCTATTGCTCTAATATTCCAGAAAATAAACCGATGAAGTTAAATGGCCGCTACAAGTTCAATCAGCAATAAGAAAGGGAGTGTAACAGTTGTCATTCAAAAGCAGTTCAATACTAGTTTGCTTATCAAAATGACATCTAGGAACATCTGCATATTTGCAACAGTTTTTTTTTTTTTCCCCCTATATGTTTACCTAATTCTATACTGGTGAATCATCCCCTTAGGAATGAAAATGACTAAAAATTCCATGAAGGGTTGGGTGTCTTTTATTTTGGGAAAATAATCCAAAGCCTGCAGCAAGAGAGCCATGCTCATTGGAGATGCAGGTGGTATTTTGGGAACATGGGCGTAGGTGGAAGCCTTAGGATACTTGCCTTCCCCTCTACAAGCTTCAGCATGGTGCTGTGAGAAGGTCCAGTGGATAACTGGAAATCCCCCTATGCCTAACACTCAGAAATATTCTTTTGGCATGTCAGATAAGAATGAAGTCATATTTAAGAAGTATCTTACTATGAGAATCTGTATTATCTCTTGTATCAAAACTTCATGAGAGAAAAGCTCTACCTCCAGATATTATCCAGTTTTCTCTAGTATTATTAGACACACACACACATTTCTGATACGTCCCAAACACATGGGGACCAAGGAAAGATAATCTGGGAGCGTCCTCTCAGGGGTTCTGGCTCTGTGTCAAAGCTGGTTAACTGCTATCCGCCCACTTCTAGAATTTCCCCAGAATTTTGAATTTCAAATGGATTTATCCTTTTCTTCGTTGTTGCTTTAAAAACATACCGTAGTGGGGCAGAGTCTGCTATGTTCTGCCTCAGGACTGTTGGATTTGAGATGAGAGTCTTTTGGCAAGAAAATATCAGAGTATGCTCTGGTGAAGAAAATAAGTCATTCCAGGGAATTTGGAAAGCACTTAGCTTTCAAACCAAGACTGATGATAGACTATTATATTCTCTGGCTTGACACATGTTCCTAAACATTTGGGTTTACTTGATGTCTTTTTTGAAGGATGGCTAGTATTATTTCTTTTTGTTGTATGGATGTATCATCAAGAAATTTCATTACAATTATGAATTTGCATTATCCAGAAATGATAAAACATTTAATTTCTAAGATAAGATAAAACAAAATTATTTTATTTTTCACTTTTAATTATTTAAAAATATGTTGTAGATATGTTTTATATGGCTTACTACCAATAATAAATGTACACAAAATACCTCATTCCTGCCCTATCCACATTTACCAGTTCCACAGTCCTTCACTTTCTCACCTCATCTGTAAACATATTTACTAGGTTTTTTTGTGTATATTTCGTTTTCTTTTTAGAGAATTAGAAGTAAATATAAAGACATGTTTTTGTTAATTTTTATTTTTAGTTTATTGTGGTAGGAACATTTAACAGAAATCTATCCCCTTTAGCTTTTAAGTGTATAACACAATATTGTACAGCAGCTCTCTAGAACATACTCATCTTGCATAAATGAAACTTCATACCCACTGATTAGAAACTCCTCATTTTCTCCTGCTTCCTGTCCCTATCACTTCATACCTGTTGGAGTGGCTAATTATTAAAAACAACAACAACAACAAAACAAAAAACAAGTGTCAGTGAGGATGTGAGGAATTTGGAACCCTGTTGGGGGTTGTATTGTTGGTACATTGTAAATCGGTATAGATTCTTGGTAGGAATGTAAACTGGTACAGAGACTATGGAAAAAAGTATCTAGATTCCTCAAAAAATTATAAAAACAGAACTACCACATAAATCTAGCGATCCTACTTCTGGGTATTGACCCAAAAGAGTTGAAGCCAGAATCTTGAAGAAATATTATCACTCCCATGTCCACTGGAACACTATTCACAATAGCAAAAACATGGAAACACCCTAAACGTTCATGAATAAATAAAGAAAATGTGATATATATATATGCAATGGAACATTATTCAGCAGCATGGATAAACCTTGAGGACATCATGCTAAGTGAAATAAGCCAGTCGTTGGGGGACTGCATGATTTCACTAACATGAGGTATCTAAAATAATTAAACTCTGACAAATGGTCACTAGACTTGTTATGGTGATAATTTTGTAATGTATATAATGTTGAATTACTAATATAATATTATATGTCAATGTCACTTCAATTATTTTTTTTTTTAGGTAGGCTCCAAGCCCAGTGCAGAGCCCCGTGTGGGGTTTGAACTCACGACCCTGAGATCAAGACCTGAACTGAGATCAAGAGTCAAACATGTAACCGATTGAGCCACCCAAGTGCCCCAATTTTTAAAAACTCACTAAAAAAGAGCAAAAAGATGTTAAGTTATTCTTTCCTCTCTTTCTTACACAGACGGTAATGTATAATATATTCTGTACCTCACCTTTCTGTTTTTCATTAACAATACACCCTGGGTATTTTTCCAAATTGGGACACACAGTGCTTGTTCCCTCTTACAGCTCTAGAGTATGTTAGATGCAACTGTTTATTCAGCTAGTTCCTAGTAGATATATCCTTGGATGGTTCCTAGTTATTTGTAATAAAAAATATGCTTTTATCAAGGCAAATATATAAGATAAATTATCATAAGTGGTTTATATCTGAGTCAGAGAAGCACATGAATTTGTAATTTAGATAAATATTGCCAATCAGTACATTTTGAAGACAGTTGTTAAGTATTTGGGACACAAGCATAAGATTTTGTTGTCAGCACAGGATCTGGCAAAAAATCAAATTTGATCCAGATTATATCATGTACATAGGGCTATCATCAGAACTGTTTGGGAGAGCTTTTAAAATACAGATTCCTGGTTCATACTCTGCAAGGTGTGAGTCTTAGGGTCTGGAGTGGGGCCCAAGAATCTGGATTTAAAGCTTTTCCAGGTGCTTTTGATCAGGGTGGCTGTAAGATCTTCTTAGGCCTTAGGCACTTAGACTTTTGAGATTACAACCTAAATAATGTAAAACAAAATAAAATGACCAACATTCCACTCTGTTACTGTAACTAAAGGATTTACATAATTTAGCTTTTGACATTATTAATAATTTTGATTTTATAATTTTAATATTCTGGAACCAATAAATAATTCCCCTTATCAAACACTTTAACAAGGTCTTTGAAAGATTATAGGTCCCCAAGCACTCCGTATGAAACCGCTCAGATGCATATTTGGAAACTGCTGGTCCATTCTAATCCACCAATGGATGCAATATTTTTAACCCTAATTTAGCAATTATCTATCAAACACGATATCCACAACTTCAGATTCATAATTTTATTCACTCTACTTGTTTGGAAAATGTGAAATGCAGAAAATTTTGATGCTTGGTCACTCGTCCCCCAGCCAAGGGTGACTCTGAGAGGATCAATCTTACTTGCTCTGCTAAAGGTCAAGGTGGCTACAGACTTAATCTTAAAGGGAATTAGGCTAATCTAAGAGAAGTCAACATTTAAAATAAATCTTAAAAGAAATAGCTTTGTTGAATTTCATTACCAGCCCCTGAAAGTCTGGAATTTAGGAGCTAGTTATTATTATTATTTTTTTATTTCCCTAAGTAATCTCTAAGACCAACATGGGGCTCAAACTCAGAATCCCGAGATCAAGAACCACACGCTGTACCGACTGAGCCAGTCAGGTGCCCCTGCAGCTAGTTATTTTTTAAGTTATAAGTAATGTGTCTAAATGACAATCTGTGACAAATTTTGTGGGAAATTGATCTCGAGGAGAGCTTTATTGTTATTGGCTGGGCCTGGGCTAATCCACTGGAGAGGAAGGGATTGTTGTGTCTGAACGGACACAGGCTTCACTTCTGCATGGGCCAGACAGGTTTCCTCAGGAAAACTGGTTATAGATTTAACCCAGGTTCAGACCATTTCAGCAAGATGAGGGGATCGAGTCAGAGAAGAGGGAGTGGGTGGGTGGAATTAACATCTCAAGCACTTGTTCTGGGTTGCAAAAGCTGAAACACATGCTCTCTTGATGGTCCCTTGATTTGTCTGTGCATAAAAATGACTGTCAAAATCTCCATCTAGGCCTTTTCTCAGATGTCTCCAAATTCTCATTTCATTTTACAAATATGTGTATTATATATGTATAATATATATATATATAATATATATATATGTATATATATGTATTATATTATATATATAATATATAATATATAATAACTGAAATACAAAAAAATATCAGTCAGCTGCATATTTAGGTTCTCTTCTAGGTCTTTGTCCTTTTCACTTTCTTTTTAAAAGTAAAATGAATTGTTAGACCTCTTTTTTGGGCCTCATGTACATAATCATTTAGGAATGTGGAAATACAAAACTCATGAGAGAACTTGGATCATAATGATCACAAATTATTGGTTTCTTGTTAGAGGAACCTCACAGACGGTGCCGTATCTATAATGTGAAGTTACTGTGACAAATAACAGCTTAGCCTTTGGGTGGTTTATATCATAGCCCAAGGAAGAAAGTGGTTTCTTTGAGGAATTTTCTAAGTATGGCTGCATTTATTTTCATAAAAAAGAAACTGGCTCAAAGCTTATAGTAAAGACACCTGAACACATGTTTAGTTCATGGGACCCTCTTTTAGAAAATATTCTTGAATATAGGCAGCAATTGTCCCCTCTTTCAGAAATCCTTATTTCTGGAAAGTTTAGGAACACCCCAAACTCATAAAGTTCTGTTTTGGGTTTTTGTTTTTGTTTTTTTTAAGATTTTATTTATTTATTTGACAGAGAGAGAGTACACAAGCAAAGGGAGAAGCAGGCTCCCCATGGAGCAGGAAGCCCAATGCGGGACTCCATCCCAGGACCCTGAGATGATGCCCTGAGCTGAAGGCAGACACTTAACTGACTGAGCCACCCGGATGCCCCTAGTTCTGTTATTTTTAATCGAGAGTCACTCATATTTCAAATATCAACAAATGGCAGATACTGGGAGATCGCCTACATGCACATGGCACCTGGACATGGAGATAAGACTTACGGAAAGAATCAAGCTACTGTATTTCTTTCATCATATTTTCATTTCGGTACAGCACTGCAGAATGGAGAAGCATGGGCAGAATGCAGAAAGCCAGGTAAACTTTCCAAGCAGGCATGCGGAGATACACGGGATGGAAACTTCTAAAATTCCATACAGTTTGTTCAGGCAGAACCAACGATTTTAAAATGAACAGTGACAGATCAATTTTTCATGGTAACTCTATTATTTTTCTCTATTATGAATACTACTTTTTAGCAGACCATGAAAATTATGTTGACATTTGGAAAGCATGTGATTAATTGTAGCAGAACAAACATTCTGAGCGCAGCCTCCGTTTAGGAAGATGATACCAAGCATGGGCCCTGATTAGAACATTGTTGGCACCTACAGAACTTGTCTTTTTCCTTTTTAAATCCACTAAACGTTAAAGATCTTAGGTGTGCCAGCGATGAATTGATATACATTGGGGGGACGATGGGTTGTGGAGATGCTGTTCTGCAAACACAGTTCTTCATTCAACTAAAATCTAAGTACATTTCAGAAGTGAAACCACATCACTTTACAAACTCTGAGCTGCCACACAGGCCAACATGGCCAAATGATGTTTAAGGCTTATAATTTCTAATACTCTCCCAATTTTGCTGAAAGATTTGTGCTCAGACATTACAAAGCAGTCACTGTGTATCAAAGCACACATGTGAGAAATTCTCTTTCTCATGCAGCGTAGTGATGTCATCTATACTTTGGTTTTTTGTTTTGGTTTTTTAAATGAAGATTTAGAACTGGGGCCATAAAGTAATGAGATGGGCTTTCATAATACCCAGCTGTCCAGATTAGAAAACTGGGAGGTGTCAACTATGTCAAGGCATCTCTGAACTCCAGATATGTAGTCCAACTGCCCATTTTCTTTGATAGTCTCACCACTTTTTAGCAGATGATGCAGGGATACACTATTTAGCCATGAAGCAGGACACAGTGAACCAACCCACACAGGAATCAAACTTTAAATTCTGTATTTACCAGTGCCATGCTCAAGTCACCTACGTTAAATGATCTGGAATATATGAGGTTTGTAAAAATCCACATTTTATTCTGTTATTTCCAAAGAAAGAAGTGAAGACTGGGAGAATTCTTTGATGGGAAAGGAAAACTCAGGGAGAAATCACATTAGAACCTGGATCATAACCCAACCACCAAACTAGCTGGCTCTGTTAGGAATACTACATGTTTCTGAGACTGCCTTTTCAACAAAATCGTACACATGTACAACGATATCTGCCTTCAGTCTGTGCTGTAAGAAAGCGGTGGGTATTAAGAAGTGAGGATAAATGCAATAGTATTCATCATGTGAGAGAAGCCAAGCTTAGTGGCACAGCTATTTGTGAGGGAAAATGCAGTTACGAAAATAATACACATAAAGCCCTTTCATGTTTTTTAGCAGGGACTGGAATGGTTAGATCTTCAGTCTACAGGCCTAGGATGTGTGTATGCAAATCTTTAAGAGTGAAAACTTCCTACAGGATAATGAACCATATATTGCAGAAAAAAAATAGTATGATGTAACATAGGTCCAGGCCTGGCGCCACAACATCAGTATGTCCTAATTCCAGAAAGGCACTTAAAAAAATTACTTCTCCTGGCTGTTGGTGATGATGGCATTTTCATCCTTACAGTCTCCAAAGCCTCCCTAGATCAACCAAAAAAAAAAAAAAAAAAAAAAAAAAAAAAAGGGGGGGGGCCCCTGGGGGGCTCAGCCATGTAGGCGTTGGACTTTGGTTTCAGCTCAGGTCATGACCTTGGGGTCCTGGGTTCGAGCCCAGCATTGGGCTCTGTGCTCAGTGCAGAGTTTGCTGGAGATTCTCTCTCTCCCTCTCCTTCTGCCCCTCCCCCTGCTTCCGTACTCTTTCTCTCTCTAAAATAAATAAATGACATCTTTAAAAAAAAAAAAAAGAAAGGAAGGAAGCATAGCTTGAGGTAGAAGGTTCTGCTGGGAAGTGAATGGCTGGGTTAATAAGAACCTAAGAAAAATAGGATCTCTAGGAAAACAAAGAGAGAAAAATTATTTTAATTTATATGTCTTATTAAAAAAAACATGTTTTATGTCCACAAATCCTTATTTGTGTTTTGTTAGTGCCTACTTCAGGTACAAATTGTTTCGTATTTATCTTTGTGTTGTGCCTGAGATTTGAAATGGTGACAACTATTGTAGCTCAGTGACTAGGTAGGAAGGAAACAAAATGGGTGGAATTCAGTTAGTGAAGGGTTAGTATTACGGTTTTATATACATTATCATGCATATGCCATATATTTTCATATCTACTAAAATTTTTATTTCTTATGAACAAGTAGAAAACAAGCTAATGTGTTGAATATTGCCTCTATAAGAAGCACCTTAGATCTGGAGAGATTAAATGAATCTTCACTTTTGAACTCTGCTCATGTATTGTGTGGCCTTTAATCCTTGTTCATGCGTAGATGACTTTCTTTTCCCTCTGCACTGAAGACTTAGACTTGTCTTCAGTGTTCCTTATTCACTACAAGTTGTCTAAAGTAGATTAGTCTTTGGTTATATTTCTAAACTTACGGTGTTGCATCTAAGGAGAACATATCCATCAGTTCTAGAAAATTCTGCACCATTATTTTTTAAGCATTGATCATGGAGGAGGTTTTTGGTTTTGTTTTTTTCCCCTCCCCCTGCATGTGTTACAATAATATATTGAGAGTTCTTTGGTGGGACTTTGATTTCTCTCTCCTTTGCTCTTTTGTGTGACTTCCTTGTGGGCTGATTTGTGGGAAAATCATTCTAGAACAATTCTGGGTTCACTGCTGGGACATACCACAATGATACTAAATCAGTGGCCACTGACCCTGATAACAGTTTTTCCATACATTTTTTTTTTTTTTGGTTTGGGGGTTCCTGAAATATGAAAGTAGTGTAAATTTAAACTTTAAACTTGTGAAATTCCTAGGATTTGTGGTATGGTTTTGTCAGGGTTTTGTTTGTTTGCTTCAGCCAGAGCCTGGCAAATATAGATAGGAGTCCCTGCATTGCAAGTTTTATTTATTCATTTTTCCCTCACCTTCTGAAGTTGCTGCCCTTCAAGGACCCCAGGTTTATGCTGAGATCTCAGTGCTAATTCTCACCTTTGTACTGTCTCTGAATGGACAAACTAACCCAAGTCCTAGGTTACTAGGTCTGACAAAGACTTCTGGAGGCTTCTAAAGCATCACATGATTATTACACTGGTTTCTAGTTTTGACTTTGTTTTTTCAACTAGACAATTTTCTTGTATATTTTGCAAGCTCAGCCAAAAAACTAAAATAAAATAAAAGCAATTGTGTCATGTTTATCCAGAATTTATGGATGATTACGGGGGAGGGAGGATATTTTAGATGACTGCAATTTACCCTTTTGCCCATAATATGTATGATTTTTACAGTTCAAACACCCTTGTCTGTAACTCTGGCGATAAATAAAGGTCTCCCTGGATTGAAAACGTCCTGAACCCACTGGGAAGAGGAATGTGTGTGCCCTAAAATCATTTGACAACATCTCTGAAGCAGAATCCCACCATCCATCTAGTTGCGTGAGGGCAACCTCTGGTGGGTTTGGCTGCTCCCATACCTTGAAGTGAGAGATTAGACCAACGTCCAACAGTCTGTTCTCCTCCAGGTTTGAACTTCTAGAATGTTATTTTTTTCCTCCTATAAGGTCAGGCTGCCATGTTCTGCTCTGTTCTCAGTGCTTTTCACATATCCTCTCCCTGGAGACATGTGAGAGGCCGTCTGGAAAAACGTCAATGTTAGGTATGTCAGAGCCTGCTTACACAGGATGCCAACAGATGGCAATATTTTATCATTATTACACAGTCCAGAGACCCTTCATCTGTGGCCTCGGGGAGCATGAGGAGTCGGCTCTTTGGTGTGACACATGTCACCGAAGCTTCACCCCCCATTAACCGTGCTGTTGTTTGTGATTGTTAAGCTGCGTGTCTCGCCGTGTGTCACATTCTTGACTTGTACAAGGGTCCATTAGTAAGTAGCATCTGAGTACCGTGAGTCATCGAAGGCCCCACTCTTGGAAAAATAAACACTGCGCATTCGGCTGAGATTAGAGCCACTGGCTGGTAGTGAACTGGACGGCGATTCATGTAAAAGGCTGTTTCTGTTACTCATCAAGGCCTTCTCTCTCCCTCTGTCAATACACCAGGAATTCACATGATGGTTGCATGGCATGTCCCGTTCACAAACACAGGCTGAGCGCTCGCCTCGTCTCTCCTGCTATGCAGGGCTTGGTCTGTGACAACGCAAGAAGAGGGTCTGAGGGGAAAACAAGAGCCAGATACTTCAAAACCATCAGGAACTCTTATGAAATCGACCTCACGGTTTCCAGTGAAAGATGGTTTTGATTTGTGGATCTATTTTCCAGCAACTTGGTCCTTCTTTGTCTCCTTATCATTTCCTTCCTCCCCTCACTCCTTCTATTTTGTGAATCCCTTCCTCTCTTTTTCTTGTATCTTTCGTGAGTTTTGTCCTTTTCTTTCCTCCCTTACACCTTCTTTCACCACTCTTTCAGACTTTCCACCTCATCCCCTTTTCAGGTTCTCTTTCTCTTCCCGACTTGCATCTCCAAACCCTGATGCACAGGACTCCAGCCCAGAGAAGGCACTCCGGGTTCTCTGGACCTGGCACCAAACGGCTACTGCAGCCTTGCCAACCCCACCTACATAAGGAACTGAATTCAAAAAGAGAATTCCCCCCAGCTACCAGCTACCCTAGCCACTGCCAGCATTATAATTTTAAGGCATCTCATGGTTAAAAACTGGCCTGAGACTAAAGAGAGTCAGGCAGATAAATGTTCCAGGTTGGGTTTAGGGAAAGTTTTGGGGTTTCTCTATGTACATGCAACTTTTGAGGCTATATTTCAATCCTTGATCCCCTTAGCGATCTGGCACATTTGCTGTTTGTGTTTCTCTTTTCTAGCCTTTTTTTTTAAGTGAAATTTTGGCATTTCTTCCAGGAAGGAGGGAGCAGGAGGGCTTCGGGCACTGTGGGAGGCACGAAGGCGAAGCTGCACGAACATCTTTACAGACCATCTACCCCACTCAATACAGGGTCATGACCATGTAGTCAAACAACCAAAGGTCAGAGGGGAGAAAACAGATGGGGAGCCTAGGCTCCCAGATCACACACCTTCTTTCAAAACCTGTTTCAGAAAGCGGTTTTCTGTGAAAGCAGATTTCCGAGGGTAGTGCTTTTATAAACACTCCACTCATTTCTCTGGCCTGTGAGAGGTGTTTTGTGTGGGAGCATTTGCCATCAAACAAGGTTTTATTGAATATCCCCCTTGTTGTTGTTATAATAATCCATGCTGATATAAACCATGCTCCATAAAATGCCACAATACACATCCACTGGGCAACACCGCAGGGCAGGCTCAGGCCAAAGCTCCTCAGGCAATAAAACCAAGACCGCCAGAAACACGCGGCCATTTATTTCCCGGTAATGTGCGTTCTCTCTTTCTCTCTCTAGGCAGATTTTCCTCGTGTTGAAAGGGAACCTCTGGTCAAAAGTCAGCAAGCAAAGTTGTAGAAAGCTTTGATAGTCAGTGGAGTGAATCATGGCTACACATGGCAGTGGCATGCACCAATGGAGCCTCTTGCTGGGTGGACCTCCCTCTAAGAGCAACTTCTGGTCATCAGTCAAAGGGGCCCCCAACGAGTTTTGCACAGCCAATGGTTTCACCAGCTCCACGGTGCCTGGGTCCCAAGTTGCCTTTTTCCACAGGTATTGCTAAAGCAAATAGCAGACGGTATTTACTGGGTGTGATGCTTTCAATCACATTAATCTAGCCAGTAAAAAAATTTATGACCAATAAAAATTCCACCATGACATGGCTGATTGGAGGGAAGGCTGCATGATGGAAATTCAAGCCACGCCTCTGCCTCTAGCTAGACTGTCACAAACCTTGGAAGGAAGTAGGAGTCGGGAACGAGAAAGACAGAAAATCTCTGGGGTTGTTAAAACTCACTCAAGGGTAGATGGATAAAACTCTTAAATCATTTAATAAGTCCAAACTCTTGGAGTTTGGGACGTGATTGACTGAACACCTACTTTCAAAAGCTATCTGGGGAAAGTAGAGATGTAGTCCTACTTCCATTAGAAAATTGCCCTGGGTTCTTTCTAGTCCTATGATCAAACGCTTATTTGTTCATAATAAAATAAATATTTTTAGATGCAATACTCAAACATGAGCTATAAGGATGCCTGGGTGGGGACTCTCTACCTGGTTTGGAGCCAATGGGGAATGCAGCTTCACATGCTGTCTTTCTCCTGGTGGATTCCTACATGGCTTACACAGACCCAGAAGGGCAATGACTAAGCTCTATTAACATTTGTGAATCATTCCTTCTTTTCCCAGTCCACAGTGACAGTTCTCAGACTGCATGGTTTCAAACACATACTCTCCAAATCCTACTGTTCCATGGCTTCTCCCTTGAGTGGGCAGCTGATCCAATTATTTGTTAATGATCCCAGACCACACATGGCAATGAGGATGTTATTTTAATGAATTTATATTGGAAGTCATGCCACTGGGAGTGAGCACCTGATTAGATAATTGTGGTTAATACTTCAAGTAGCTTATCCAATATCCATTATCCCATTCTTTCTTAGTAATAGAACCTCAAATTTAATCTGTGTGGCAATGTGCCCAGCCAAAAGACTTTATTTGCAAAATCCCTTGTTGCTAAGGGTGATCAATAAGACATAATTTGAAGTTTGTGTGTGAGACGTTTGAGAAAGCCCCGAAAAGGGGTGTAGAGTGTTGGCATTTGCCCTTTCACCCTTCTCAAACTTCCTTTTATTTCCCACCCAAAGTGAAGACCCAAAGGCTAGAACTCCACTGACATCTTGGAGTATGAGATAAACTTAATTATAGAAACCTCTTGCTTTAAGGAGCAGACAGACAAAAGGAAAGAAACTTGGATCTCTAAGGACTCGATCATAGGATCTGATCTCTAGACTGGCCCCCTTCCAGGCTGCTTTCTTTTGAGAGGAAAGAAACTTCTGTTGTTTAAACCACTGTTCTTTCCAGTGTCAGCACCAGATTCCTGATCCCTGATCAGAATCACAGCCCTAGAGATCTAAAAGTTCTCTCCCAAGACCATTTATTTACAGCCCCCTTCCCTCAACAAATGAGCACTCAAATCTCCCAAACAGAGTGACAGTCTTATTTTATAATTTTTTCTGATGATAGGGAATTTCCTCCAAAAAGCAGCACTTTACACATGACCTCTTACATATAGGACACACTTTAAAATGTTTGCTGGAACACAGCTGGCAACGTGAAGTACTAAACAGATCACAGCTTTAATAACTGTAAAGATCATGCTTTTGCATCTGAGATATCTCACTTACTAGCAATGTGACATTAGTCAACTGACTTGACCCTCAATACTCGTGATTACAAAATGAGTAAAAGTACTGACAAGTATTGACAAGGTGGCAAAGCATATATTTAAAGCAGACAGAATGTAGCAGGTCTTAAGAAATTCCATTCTCTTCTGCCTTCCACTTCTAAATTTGAAATTGTATACTTTGAGTGTATTGGCTTATGTTCTCTTAATTCAGTCTTGGAGACAAAGACAAAAATCCTTCTGCCAACTCGTTACCAACCATTATATCTTCTCATCTCTGCTTCCCCAAATATATATCCCTATCGCCCCTTAATGGTCTCCTCTCTGTATCACTATTAAATGAAGATATCAGCATACCAAAATTTTAAAAGCAAAAATAAAAAAATGAAAAACCCCAAAAAACAAAAACAAAAGCCCACATTCTCAGCCTGCCTATATATATGTATGAAAGAGCAGCCAAAAGCCTAGACTAAGATGAGTCAGTTCATTCTAAGTCCAACACCCGATTTTTCTTTAACATGTATTTCTTAGTTAAGACCTGGCATCCCTTAAGGTCAAGGCATATATATGATTGCCTCTGCAGAGTTTGATGGTAATGCCACAATAGAGGGAAATTATCAGGTGTTCATGGAGATCTCTTCTGAAATCATAAAGCATTGATAAATTAAGCAGCATTTTATCTGTATCATTCAAATGGAAAGAGCATAATCCAGCATGTAGTGTTGAAGGGTGAAAACATGGATTCAGACAGACCCACGTGCCCATGGATAAATTGACCTCTCTTAGATATCCCATAAGGTTGTGAAGATTAAGTGAGACAATGCACATAGAGAATACAGCAGACTGCGTGACATATGGTGATCACTCCAGTATTGGTCATTCTGATCATCATCCTTAACATAGGAAACAATAATGGCTTAACCATTCACATGAACTTTCTTCCATCCCTTCCCCCCACCCCACAATGACAGTTTATTTTCAGGACTTATTAAAGACTGATTTCAAGTCCGTTGTTTCTTGTCTCTCTAGCAACTTCAAAATTATTTCTTTCAGAAAAAAATGGGGAAATGAAGCAATAAATTGTGGGTTATGAAAAATGTACCCATATCCCTTTAAGTTAGAATTTATAAAAATGCCATTTTCATTACACTTAGGTATAATTTCATAGAAGCGTGGATAGTCTTGGTAAACGGACCTGGATTTGAAACCCAGTCTCGCTTTTTTGTCACTTTGCAAATTGCACTAGTCAACGGGCAGCCAGAATGCCTGCCTCTCACGTTTTTAGGAAAACTCCATGAATACACATATTTTTTAAAATTTTTTTTAAAGATTTTTTTTTTATTTGATACAGAGAGAGAGATAGCGAGAGCAGGAACACAAGCAGGGGGGAGTGGGAGAGGGAGAGGCAGGCTTCCCGCCGAGCAGGGAGCCGGATGCGGGTTTCAATCCCAGGACCCTGGGATCATGACCCGAGCCGAAGGCAGACACTTAACGACTGAGCCACCCAGGTGCCCTAAATACACATATTTTATTTTTTTTTTATTTTTTATTTATTTATTTGAGAGAGAGAGAATGAGAGACAGAGAGCATGAGAGGGGAGAGGGAAGAGGGCAGAGGGAGAAGCAGACCCCCTACTGAGCAGGGAGCCCGATGCGGGACTCGATCCCGGGACTCCAGGATCATGACCTGAGCCGAAGGCAGTTGCTTAACCAACTGAGCCACCCAGGCGCCCTAAATACACATATTTTAAATACCTACAAATCTGTGACATGGCAGTCACACAAGAGACAGTTGCTTTCTTTCTCCAGTTATGTGTTGTTGTTCTCATGTCCCTGTCCACCAACAAGGTTCTTGTCTCTACCAGGAGGAATGAAAAGGTCTTTCTGATGGGGAAGTCAGGAATCTGGCAAACGAAGAAGGAAAGGAAGAAGGAAAAGGAAAGTAGCCAAGTCGTTGACAACACAAACAATGAAGTATTCTGTTTTGTTCATACTCCCCTGCCAGTCCTCATGCTGGTTTCAGCCTGGCACCTCACTGCTGTCTAGAGGTAGTACTTGAAAAGCCACACCCAGGCCTGGGATCCCATCACAAACCACCACCTCTTACAATAACAGTCTCTAGCCCCTTAGTCTTTGTATTTCTTAAACCTCTGACATAGGAAATAATCAGGGACAATGCCCCAAATTAACCAAAATAGTCTATAATAAAGGTTTTCAACCATATGATTTGGGACATCTGGAAATCAAGATATCCCACCTCTATAAAATCCAAGGTAATTTTGCAGGTAAGTTTATATGCTGTGTTTCAAAAGAAGGAAACAGAAGTCCCACATATTTAGGGAATTCCACATTCCCTTGGAATAGAGTCTAACGTGCTGTTAGTCCCATCTTCATGGAATGAAATAAATGTCATACACATTTGTGCTCACTGTTCAAATTCAGAAGTCATAAGGAAAGGAGTAGTCACAATTGGGGCTCACACTTTCAAC
Source organism: Neomonachus schauinslandi (assembly GCF_002201575.2). Classification (NCBI taxonomy): domain Eukaryota; kingdom Metazoa; phylum Chordata; class Mammalia; order Carnivora; family Phocidae; genus Neomonachus; species Neomonachus schauinslandi. The sequence continues at coordinate 50,880,035 of NC_058417.1, forward strand.
TATACCTCTGAATATCTTGACTTAGCAACTCAAAAGGCATTGCTGAGTTCGAAAGTAAGTTTTTACCTTGGAGCCCTGACATCACTTATTGGGTGTTGCCTAGAATTGAGCCACCCATTAGGGAACTGAGGAAATTGCCTAAACCCATTTCTGGAATGGGGACTCCTGATTCAAATGCCCATCAATACTTAAAACAATCACCCCGATATCACCAATTAAGGACGTTAAATGTTAAATCTGATTATTGAGTGATGACAGAGGTGGTCCATTAAGTTCTCATCAACCTAGAGGAACGCTGGATTTATTTATCATTATTTTTGTTCTCTAGCATAGCTTTGGCCAGCATCTTAGTCTCCACATGCTCCATGTAGCCAGAAACACCGTGCAGAAAACCCCGGTGCTGCTAAGTCAGCATGACATTCCCTTGGAAATTGCTGTTCTCCAAAGCCAATTCTGTGCTACTGAAGAGTGAATAAGATACTGATTCCAGGAGACGAGGGTTCCTTCTAGGGAAAAAAAAAAAAAAATCTAAAACACATACGGCCACGCTATTTGGAAGCAGACGGCAAATGCCATTTTGGATAGAAAGGTTTGGCAAGGCGACCCACTGCTGGGGTGTCCAACACACCTGAATTTCCCCATCACCACTGTGCTTGCCGCTCATAATCTATGCTCCCTCCAAGTCCAACGCAAGCTTAAACATCAACTACGTTTCCAGGCTTTGCATGGTTTGGGGGCAAGATGACCACATATCACACGATTTCCATCTGAAATCATGGCTTGGCCTACACGTACTGAAAGCTTTGCAAACTTCAGCGAAACTCTAGACTTCCCTGGCCTTGGTATCGGGCTGGCAGCAAAGGTTCCCCACAGCTGTGGCAGTAATACCCGGGTGAGTGAATATTTTCATTTTCTAAGCAGGTCCCAGCTGGCCAGCACTTTCAGAAGCAGGAGTGAGGAGAAGACGAAGATATAGGAAAGAGAGAGAGAGAGGTGGAAGTTGTGAGATAATACAAATTATATTCTGATTCCTAAATGAATGGTTTTGCCTCTGCAAGAAATGCAAATTTCTGAAAATCTGGGTTAAGACTAGGTCAGAGCCCCAAACAACCAATATTCCAAAAGCTCTGAGATTTTCTATAAAAATCACAGTGCTTTTGTCACCGTCTGGGATTATAACCATCCATGGGCCAGAATGCCAGGGAGCTGGGCAGTAGGTTATTTGCCATGAACAGTGGGAAAAGACTCTGGCACTTTCTCTCCTATTGGGTAATCATGTCCTCAAGCACCGACTTCTGTGTAGGCAGCATGGCGGCATGTGGCAAGAAATGAATCTGGTTCGGAGATGCTTGTATGGCTCCCAGGAGACAGTGCCTGCAATCTCTTCTCTACTCTCATTAGCATCAAAGCAAAGATCTGGGTTAGTTTAAAGACACAGGTCAAAGGTGTTGGGGGGAGTGGGGAGGGGAGGAGGATGAAAGAGTAAGTGTTCTTCACTTTGCTGAACTTTACCATTAAAATTACGGAATCAGCTCCTGGTTTAGCATCAAGCCTATGTAGTGTTTATAACAATAAGCAGACATTATCTTTATTTTTAAGGGTTATTAGGGTGTTTGCTAATATTTTACAGTAATCTGTCCTAGAGTAGAAGGCTATGGAAAGTGTTGATGAGGAGGATTACATGCATGGCTGAGTTGCCAGATAAATACAGGTGTCCGGTATTTATATTTGCTAAATCTGGCAACACTAGGTAAGAAGTAGTTATTGAGTTAGGAGATATTTTGGGAAGCAATTGAAAAGAGAAGAGTTGACTCCCAAAGAGTTGGACTGAATCCCAAAGTTTTTTGTTAGTTTTAACACGTATATGTATTGCTCGCTTCTTCCATATTCCTCATCACCCTCTTGGGCCCACAGTAGACTCCCTAAAAATGCTAATTGATTGATTCATTGATGGATAAAAGAGAAAAAAGCCAAGATGAAGCCAAAGTAAATAAAGTTTCTGGTTTGAATGTTTTATTTCATGGACCAGATTTGGGCATGTGTTTCACCATTTGGAACACATACTTTGAAACTGCAAAATATAATGCATTTTAAAACGCAGGTACCTTTTAAAGTCCCACCCTGCTAACTCTCAGGTTACTATTCATGCTTATATCTTAATGGATTCCACAAATCAAATTTTCATTTTTCTTGGTGAATATAGCTGATACTTACAAATGAGTATCATTTACCCCCCCCCCACCCCCAAACCTCTTATGGAGCCAAAAGCCCAAAGCTATAAATATAGACCACCACTGTTGGAGGCCTTCTTTTCCGTCTCTCACCCTACCACCTCAGAAGGTAATGGATTTCTTTTTTCACAGTGTTAAAAGGATCAGTAAATCATTGGGTCACCTATTGATATGAAAGTCTTTTCATTTGAAATGATTATTGTTTTAGCAAATTGCAAAAGAAAAATACAAAAGAGCAAATAAATCAAGAAAAAAGTTACAACAGGTTTTTATGAAGTATGGGTGGAGTGGAAAGAGTGATCTTGGCTTAATTAACCACACTTAGTCATAAGATGCAGGAAGCAGAGGTTTTAAAAAGTCCAATTGGGGCTGTGTTTTATACACACACACACACACACACACACATACATATATACATACACACATATATTTTAAGGTGTTAATTTCCATCACATCACTCTATGCTGGGTTACCATGAAAACGACTGCTGAATTTTGACCTTCATATGAAATGTTAAAACCACACTCCCTTTGGCAGGCACAACGGTCACGAAGCATTCTCTCTGCAGTGGCAGAGGGTATCTCCGTGCAGGTGACAGACGCTCAGGATCTAGGTACACACTGCCGGAGGGAATAAGGACATGGTCACCTGGTAAGTCTGGACTTCCTTTATATCAGTAACATCTCACTTCTACCTCTACTTGTTGACTCATACCATCACCTGTGCTTCAAATATCTCAATCCCTACAATGTCCTATTGCTAAAAAAATGCCAACCATTTCAATTTTATGGCTCAAGTCAATCCTCCTACCTATTGTGCCACTAAATTCTCCTTCCCTAATTAAACAGTTACAGCACTTAGAATTGACACTACACACCTGATTATACACTTCCACACTGGATTATTAAATCCCTCGTGTTATCTTTTCTCATACATGGACCTCATCTCCAAAATTACTAAATACACCCTAAGGACTTATACCTCTCTGGGGTGTTTTAGGACCAGTAAGCATCCACCCAGAGTTATAGGTACCATACTTGCAGAATGATGCAACATCCATTCCTTGGTGAAACTAAATATTATTATTTCAATCAACTTATTTTGAGGAAACATGTGACACATAAGAATGAAGGAAAAAGACTAAGAGGTTAAAGCATATATATGGAGAGAGAGAGAGAGAGAGAGAGATTTATTTTTATTTATTTATTTTTTTAAAGATTTTTATTTATTTGACAGAGAGAGACACAGCGAGAGAGGGAACACAAGCAGGGGGAGTGGGAGAGGGAGAAGCAGGCTTCCCGCCGAGCAGGGAGCCCGATGTGGGGCTCCATCCCAGGACCCTGGGATCATGACCTGAGCCAAAGGCAGACGCTTAATGACTGAGCCACCCAGGCGCCCCCAGATTTTATTTTTTCGAGTAATCTCTACACCCAACGTGTCGTTCGAACTTACAGTCCTGAGATCAAGAACCGTATGCTCCACTGGCCGAGCCAGCCACTTGCCCCTCATGCAGGATTTCTGTTACAATCTTGAGGCTGAATTTCTTCTTCTCAGGGAAACCTCAGTGATTGGCTCTTGGGGTCTTCTACCGATCGGATGAGGCCCACCCACATTAAGGGAATTTCTTCAACTTAAAAGCAACTGATTGTAAATGTTAATCACACTGGAAAATATCTTCACAGCAACATCTAGACTACTGTCTGACCAAAGAACCAGGCACCATAGCCTAGCCAAACTGACACATACACTTAACTATGACAGGCACTCTGTCACTCACTACAGTGTAGGTTCTGGTGCCTTCTATCCATCCACAACCCCCAAAGCAAGTCCCTGTTTGCTTACAGAAGTTTTCTATGCAACAAATAGTTGTTGGTGTCTATAATCACCATGAAAACTAGATTTTTTTTCCTTTTAAAATTCTTGTTAGGTTAATCTTAAATAATTTCTCAATCATACAGCCTTGTTTGGAGGGAATGTTGACATTTAATTGGTCCAGGAAAGAGAATACCAGAATGCAGAAAGAAACTATTTAAATGGTTACACACACACACACACACACACTCAATCTCTCTCTCATTTTTTAACAAGAAGATGCCAAGTCTTCATTCTGAGATGCTGTGTTCACCTTGAGGAGCTATGCAAGAAGTCTCCTTTCAGATCAACTGATGAAATTCAGCTGAAATTATGGGGCATATGCACAAAGCTTCATCCTGATAAGAGTGCCTGATGGCAGTGACCACATATTATTACCCTCAATCCGCAGACACTAGCACATTGCTATTGGCTACAGTGCAAGCTATTGATACATGTGCTGAGGGTGCTAGAATCAGAAATTTGTGGGCAGAGAGGGTTTGCTCAACTGTCTACGAGCATCTATGCTTCCTGAGAATGTGTTAGAAATTCAGAGTCTTGGATGCCACCCCAGACTTGTTCTATCAAAATTTGTATTTTAATAAGATCCCAAGGCAATATCATTAACATTAAAATGAGAATTACTTTGAGCGTCCAGAATCCTGTCTTAGGTAGGAAGAATTCCTGGTACCATTTTTACAATCCTGTCTTAGGTAGGAAGAATTCCTGGTACCTCTGAGACACCTTTCCTTTTATTCCCTTTTACCCGTGTAAATAGGGAAGCCCCAAAGGAAGTTCAAATTTCACAGGACTCTGCCCAAAGTTTCCTCATCACAGTTATGTGTATGTGTTTGAATCACAGTCACTGCAAAGTCTAGGGGAACATGTGACTAAAATCAGCCTTCACAGATAAAACATTTGGGCCCTATTTCTTTCTTTTTTGGGGGGGTGGCATTATTTTTATGTGCTAGGGAAAAAGCAGCAATGAGATGTTGTTAATTCAGTGTATATTTTATCAATGTACTTAGTCATACTACCAATAATAATGGTACTTATAATTGCCACTGCATGCCGTCAGCAACTGTAAGCCATAGGCAAAGAGGAAAAAAATGGGGGATGAAGAACAAAAGAGGACGTCATGGGTAAAGGGGAGAAATCAAGGTAAAAGAAAACAACATTGTAAGCATGAGATATTTGCCAGTTAGGGAAAGTGATGTATGAAAACAAATGCTTTAACAATGACCCAGATTATAAATAAAATCTTTAAAAAAAAAAACAATGACCCAGATTGCCTAACCATGACATACGGATTCAAACAGATCACAATCTGAAATCCACTTCTATTTATTAACTGTGTGATTAACTTTTCTTTCTTGGTTTCCTTCTTTGTACAATGGTGATGACCAGACACATGGTTTTGAGTTGATTTACAAGATTATGTATAGAAAGCACATGTAACAGTGCATAACATAAATGCACATTAATGGTGACTGTCTAATTATAACTTGGCACATGAATTTTCTGGGTATTTTATTTGATATTCAGAAATTAATTTATTACAAGGGCATATCCCACACACCTGTAAAAGGAATGAGGTTGCCTTTAGAGTGTCAGGAAAAGTAATCAGTGTTAATAAAGCTCCTTGGATAAAAGCTAGCATTTGACAGATGTGTAAAATATACATTTATTGATATGAGTATTATAGACTGAAAAATTTGTCCAACATTTTCTGGCAATATAAGAAATTAGTTATGCCATTTGGTATCTCTGTTATCTAATTAAATGGATTCCTTAATTTAGACTCCCTTGATTGAGTTTTCATTAATGATGAAGAAAGAGATTATACACAGAGTTGGCTGCCAGAAATGGGAGTAAGAGGACAAAATGACAGTGAAATTAGAATTTCTTGTCTACATTCAAAGACCACAAAGAGTTTTATAAGGCTGTCTTCTGAACATCACTGTAACACTGGGGGAGGCCTAACTTGAGACAAATAGGTAATATTTTCAAATTGTGCGGTCAAAATCAAATCATGACCTAGGGTATTTCATAAGCAATTCTGACCTGGGACATAGAAAGAACTGAAAAGCCCTCAGCAAATTGCCCTCCTCAGGAATGTTCCTCCAAGGAAAGGACAGTGGGATAATGGAAATTGGGAAGCAGAAGAAAAAGGTAAGAGTAGTTTCAGTGAATGGGAAATTGTGAATAATATTTTTCCCAAGGGTATGGCTGCAGAACAGGGGTGTGATCACTGGAGGATCGATGATGTCAGGATGGTGAGGGTCGGTGAAACAAATTTCGCCTTCTTTAGGATTAGCCCTACATTGGTCAAGCGGGGTTTTGTTGTTGTTGATCACTGCAATGCCCAGGAAAACATGATGTCTATTAAACAGGCTGCATGTGGAGGATTCAAGAGGGAGACTATCTTTTTCAAAATAGAATCCTTGTTAACCAAAGAATCGTATTCCAAGGTAAATGGTCAATCCCCATAAAACTAGTCAACTTTCAAGAATAGATGATGAGGAATCATCTAGCACTGGCTTTGGGCTGATTGAGATGATGTAATGAACAGACATAAATAAGTTTCACTTTTATAGTCTGACGTAGTGTCTTTTCTCCCAGGGGTTTCTGGGCAAATCTCAACAACTCAAGTAAAAACCTAAGAGTTGTTTCTTTGTCCATGCACTGAAAATAGTAGTTAAAACACATACACACACACACACACACACACACACCTTTCTAGTTCAAATACTTATGGCCCTCTTAGATTAATACATTTCATTGTCTTCTGATATGATATTTAGGTTTCTCTACAAAGGGCAAAAAGTGGAAAAATCGTGAAAATCCATTCCATCATCTCACTAAAATTTAAATAAAAATCTGAAACTGAAAATGAGGCCAAAGGGTCAGACAAGTCAAAGTCAATAAGTCAGAGAATCTATAATGCTTGCAGTCTACTGATGAACAAAATACTGTAGTCTATGATGAATAAACATCATTCCATTTGAATCCCATAAATCTTTTAGGGTCACAGATATAGGCCCCCCAAAATACTATTTTTTCTGTTCTTTCTATTCAAAAACATTATGGCTTAAGTCACACATTTCAGTTCTTCTTATGTCCAACTAATGTTAAAACCAGAGGCTATGAGATATAGGTTCTGAACTATCTATACTTAAAACCACCCACTATAAAGAGAGTCTGGATGGTTTTCCTATGTGTGCCAAATACAAATGTATCATATACTGTATACAAATCTATTGTTTAAGAACAACTGCAAAAAATTTTGATGAAAATTTTTTCAGAAAAGCTGAAAGAAGAGTAAAATTTTAGATAAACAATGAGACAAAGAAATTGACCATCTGCATTTTTAAACGAAATTGTATTTCCAAAGAACAGACGAACATCTGAAGGATAAAAGGATAAAAAAGGATAAAAGGAGGATAGGATAACACAGGCCCAAAAGTCAAACTAAGCATTCACATTTGAGAAGAAAAAAACACTACAGTAATATGAGAACAGATGAATTGGAAATTTTCACATAGGAATAAAAGATGACATCAATCGAGTCTTTTTGATGTCAATTATGTGTTGGCACTCTAATTTAACCATTTATTCAATCTATTTTGTTTTAAACAGAGGAACTACATACGGGTGACACTTTTTCAAAAGTTAACAGTGAAAAATAACCTGTTAAAGTGTCATAAGTTCCATTACACCAGAGAGACAAACAGAAAATCCAAATCAGTGGGGAAATTTAATTTTATGAAAAATTAGTATCAAATAGAAGGTTGTGAAAGGTAAGGCCAGGTTGAAGCAGAAGCAAAACAACTTCCCAATTAAATTTTGAATTTCAATTTTAATTGAAAATATAGGTTCTGTTCTATTGTGTATTCAGAGCTTAGAGAAAACTGGCCTTAACGTTTTTTTTTTTCTTTTTATGCCCACAGAAATAAGCTATTAAGCCCCAGTGAATTATTCTTTTTTTTCTTTCTGTCAATGTATTTCAATATAATTTTTTCAAGTTTTAATGAAAGAGCTGTACAATCCATACCCCACCCCTTTTCAAGAATGTCTGGCCAAACGCAGCTGTAAATTATAAAATAATGCCCTGCATTCATGAAACAGTTCACACATAAATATATTAAAAAAAACAACCACTGATCAAATGAGTCTTCCAGATAGGTTGCTTAACCCATCAACTATATATAGGTCTATCCTTAAGAAGCATCCTTCAACTTTTAAAAAACTATACAGATTTTACCCTAAAAATCTCTTTTAAGTGAGACACTAGCCAGTACTCATATTCTAAAGAATAATTGCTAAATTAAAAGAAAAAAATTATTAAATGCAGGGGATTTCTCCCCCACAGCTGTTTTATTGTTTCCAAAAAAAGCAGTTTTGTCTATAGGAAGCCTTAGAGCCCCCCTGTTTGTGACAAAGTCCATTCCTGAGGACTGATGCCAGGAGAAAACAGTGAGATCCAGAACTCCTGCACCAGCATCACTCTCTGGAATGTATAGAAATTTATCAAACATAATTTATTCAAAAAAATTACAATGCTTTAATAAGTTAATTCTAAAAGACCAACAGGCCAGACCAGGGATGTTTTTATTCAGTATTTTCTGGTCTTTCTCTTAGATGATCTTATGTCCTGGTTGCCCCAGAATAGTCCCCATTTTGCCTGTTTTCCTGGTTTAAATATTAATAGTGCAGCCTTTCACTCTCAAGGGTCTCAATTTGGATACTAAATTATATGGTCACCCACCTTTAAGCTATATATGAGGTGTGGGTTAAGAATTCATACAGTATAGTCTTTTATTTGTACAAACGGGTAACACACTGAGTGAACTATTAAATATTATTAAATCTGGTATAGGATATTATGCATGTGTACAGACACACACACATCCAAATCCATAGCTTATGAGATAAATACTTTTAAATAAGAAATAATGGAGTTAGGGGATCCTCGGTGGTTCAGTCGGTTATGCATCCGACTCTTGGTTTTGACTCAGGTCCTGTTCTCAAGGTCGTGAGACTGAGCCCTGAGTCGGGCTGGCGCTCAGCGCAAAGTCTGTTTGGGATTCCTTCCTTCTCCCTCTCCCTCTCCCTCACTGGCATGTGAGCAATCTCTCTCTCTCTCTCTGAAATAAATAAATAAATAAATAAAATCTAAAAAAAAAAATGAAGCAGTAATGGAGTTAATTCTGCCACGATCATGCTGCTACCTATGAGTAGGTTTCTTCCAAGAAGTTATTTTGGGGCACTATACACATATTCCAAAAATTCCATTCCTGATCCAATTCTAAGTGCATGCTGAATCAAGTTATAAGACATTCAGGAAAACATTTCAGTACTTTATAGCCCCAACTTATTTTCAATAAAAAAGTGCATGACCAGATTTGATACCAGTTTTAAGTCCAAATGGCTTTTATTTGGTTTAAGAAAACAAATATACTCAACACACACACACATTTTCATTTATTATGTTGAAACGTTATTATTTGTTTTTACTTCTTGTCTCCTCTTTGACCTCCTTGAGTCCTTAAGGGCAACAACTTCCCCTTATTCATCTGTGTGTCCCTAAGAATCTAGTACAGTACTTAGGATTTCTTAGGCACTGAGTAAACATTAGCTGAATCATGATATGAATGAATGTGTGACTCTTCATCCTTGAGTTTCTACAGACAATTCCAAAAGCAGAGTTTGCACACTGGAAAAGTAGTTGGTAGCTAATACTAATACCCATATGTATATTATACTGGTGTAATATTAACACCCAAACTTAATAAAACCAAATGTGATCCCAAACAATTATACTCCCTTTCAGGAATGACTTCATTTTCAGAGTAGATAGAAATGGATTTGAGCTCCCTAGAGAACTAGGAGGAGGGACACCAGAGACCTCTGCTCCTCAAAACATGATTTATAGATGAGCAACATCAACGTGACCTGAGAGCTTGTTAGAATCAGGCCCTAGCCCAGACCTACTGAGTCAAAATCTGCATGTTACCAAGATTTGCAGGTAATCCGTGTGCCCATAAAGATTGAGAAGCACTTCTTACAATGTTTAAGGTTTGAGTGTTTACAATATGCAAGTCAAGACTCTGAAGAACAAAGAATGACTGCAAAGGCACAGAACAAAGGACATAAATATTACAAAGTGACATTTTTGGGTCTGGGGATTATATAAAGTCTAGTGTGGTAGACAGACCTATTTAGATCAAACCCAGCAGACAGAATAAAATAAGATTATTTTATAATTTTAGACAGATTAAAGTTAGTGTCAGAACAAGGTAAAACCAACAGAACTGTCTACCTTGGGGAAAGGTCACGAGATAAAAAAATGAAGTATAGATCTTTGGTCTTATGTTCATAAATACATACAACGTGTGTATGTTCTCTCCCCCACACCCTCTCTCCCCCACACACACATTCATACACTTAGGTCTCCTGCCTTCCTAAAAGGGATTTGATGTGGCTAAAGTATGTATCATGGCTATTCTCCAGGCAGTTATGTTTCTCTTAATAATATACTTAAACCCTAACTTCAATGCCCTCATTAGTAACTTGAATATCTTAAGGCTACCCATAGGGAAATAAATCTCAAATGAAAATAACTGCTTTTGACACGCACTGACCTTGTTAACCTTGCAGGTAAAAGCTCACCAAGCAAATAAATGTGATGTCCCTAAAGCAAAATTCGACACACAAAACACAGGGTTATGATGAGGTTCAGCTGTTGCTCCTTCTTGTAGAGATATAATAGCCCTGCTGCAAACGTCATGTGCAGAAAAATAAGCTTATCAGGATGACCCCAGGATGCTGAAATGAGAAGGTATAACACCCCAGGTCTGGGATTTAGGATTAATCAACATAGAGCACTTCATTGACAAAATAATCTCATGTCCTTCGGTTGGTTTTATAATAGCTTTAAATTTCTATCTTCAGTCTGCCAGTCTTGTTACCCCAAAGCCAATACATTTTTAACAATAAAATCTGACCCTATCCTTATTTAAAATCATGTGCTGAGAAGACTCCAGTGAATTATCTGTAAAGTTATTGAACCTAAAATACATTTTTAAAATACTGAACCAGGCAAATCTTCCATATGGACTTGGTTGTAACATACAATTTCTACATTTTATATTATTCTAGGAAAAAAATCTATTCAACGAATACTCAATGCTCCTGTACTGTGTGCAAAGTGCTACACTGTATATTTGAAATCAACTATTACAGCTCTCTCCGAAGACTTCCTTGGGTTCCCCTTTCCGGGAAGAGTCAATAATCCTGTCTTGTGCATCACTACATTTTTCTGTAATGATTGATACAACTGAACTAAGCCTACAGTGTAATAATTTCCTTATATGCTTCTGAGAACCCTGTATTTATTACAAAGACCTTATATGAGAAACAATGTTTTGTTCATTTTGCTTCCTTAGATCCTAATCCAGTGTTAAATGAATGAATTCATAATATGCTGATGAAGATCATTCAAGAAAAGGTAATTGGCTACTTTGGTGGTTCTGGTGAACAATACTGAGGTATTCTTAATGATGCTTCTTAAGCACAGTCTAATTTAACAGTAAAAGTTCTCAAATATGAAAATACTAGATTTCTCACCTGGAGATGTCTGGTTTTGTTTTTGTTTTTGTTTTTTTAATGAGATGTCTGTTTAATAGGAAGTGTCACCTAAGTATGTTTCCTTTTTTTATCTTACAAAGATAAGTCTTTCCTTCCAAATGAACCTGATAGTTCTGGTAACATTCAAATAGCAAATTCTCCCAACTTCCAGCTGTCAGTGTTTCATAAATATTAGAATCCATACTCTGTTAAAATAGTCCATTAGAATTATATCATCAGCGTCTTGCCCTGGCACTAAATACCCTGAAAAGGGTGTATACAATATGGAAGTATTTATAACTAAAATGATTGGCTCCAAATCCTTCATCAAAAATAAATTTGAAAAATTACCAAAGCATGTTTTTTATTCAAGTCCTTACACTTTCTGCCCAAGTCTTTCTTAGAGATTTTGAGAAGGTAAATATAAGACTCCTGGCCCTACCTTGATGACAGTTAATATCAAGATAAATCCACCCATTGGATATTGATTATGGGTTAATTTTTCAGTTCTCATCTAGACCCACTCTCAGTCCAATGGTCATATGTGAATATTCACACACATCCATGATCATTTGCAGAAAGATACGTGCCTGGTCTGCAATGCAGAATGAAGATGATGAAGTTTTCTTGTTTGCTTGTCCCCATCTACACAGAGCCTTGTTTAAATAATGCTATAAGTATACTTCACTAAGAACTTGGCCCGTATGCTTTAAACATCTGAGTCAGCGTTGCCAAGGATGAAATGTACTTCAGATAGAGTGATTTAGTATAATAAGTTATTCTGAGTTGATTCAGAACTTGAACTTGCTGTGGAGGCTGGCTCTTATTGTCTGACTTTTAGTGACATTTGCTAAAGGGGATGCAATTCTTTCTACCACCAGAGCACTGTTGGGGACAGCAAATGTTTGAAGAAATATTGTTCCCTAAAAGAGTGGATGTTTCTTTGGAGGGAGTTTTCAAGTAAAAACAATGTATTCACAGCTTATTCCGATAGGTGGTGTTAGGATTTTTCAGTTACATAGGCAAAAGTTATAATTATTGCTTGTTATTTTTATGTTTTTGTATCAAGACCAGGTGTTTATGACAGTTCTGTGACAGTCCTGTGCTTTAAAAAAATGTATGGCTTATTTTTCATATTTTTTTCTAGAACTAAGAGACTGAGATTATCCAGCAGCAAATCATTTTCCAAATGTTAATTGCATTCTTTCAAGAAGGAGGTATGTTCATGAATGTAATGTAATTGTATTTTTTCAGCCACTCCAAGCAAAGCAATGGCTTACTTGGGTTGGCACCTGTGAGACCAAATATTGTTTTTATTTAAGTGAATTAGCAATTATGGATCAGGAAAGAAATTTTAGGACCAACTGAGACCTGATGCCTAGGTGATATTTTCCCAGATTGGGTCTTACGTGGGCCAATGGAAAGTAAATTATATCTATCTTTACATTTTTTCCCCATACCAACTATTTTATGAAGGTAATTAGTACTTTCATTAATTGGACCTCACACTCTCCATGGCTTAAGTCCCATGTTACAGGTATTGCTGCAGAATATCTTTGAGGCTTGATGGGGAAACATTCCCCTAACAAGAATTATCAGATTTAATAGGATACTTGAGTTTCTGACTTAATGTATTTTTCCAGAGGACAAAGGGGTTCCAGTTGGTGAAGTTCATTATAAGGGCTGCTTTCTGGGACATAAAGTAGGAAGGAGTAGGCTGGCAAGTTAATAGGGACGGGGATACAAAGAATATCCAACACACGCCATTTCTCTTGTTTCTAAGGGTATATTCCAAAGTGCCTGGTTGGGAGTTTGGACTTTCCTAAATTACAGTCACTCCTAAACTCTTCTACAGGAATCATTCTAGACTTGCCTTGGCTTGTCCTACAGAAAAATCTTCCCACAGACAGAACAACTGGAGAGGTTCAACGACAGGTTACAGACTTCCAGTCAGCCAGAAACTGACAGTCATCATATTAGATGGATAAACATGGCTGGTGCAATTTTAATTTTTTTTAAAACAATATTGTGCTGATATAAATCGTCCTTGATTCTTCTTTGTTTTGTTGCATTTTGCTTACTTTTACCTATCTTAATATTTTAATCACCTAGAATATCATGTAACAATCACATTTTACTGACTGCCAAGATTTTTTAATGTTAACCTTTCTGCCATATTTGCTTCAGATATCTCAAATATATTCTTTAAAAAAAGCATCTTTAAAAAATGTAGGCTATCAGCATTAATTCTTGGAAATGGCTCCTCTCAGTAGGATAGAGTCTCATTTCTTGCCGATTGTACTTAGACTGTGCACATATATGATATATATATGTACATATATACTATATATGTAATTTCAGTTACATAAGATTATATATAAGGCTGTAAACTGCTTAAAGCTAGCTTAGTATTTTATACCTGATGGATGCTTAATAATTATTGTTGACAAAAAATAAAAATAAAATTGCTTATAAACAACCTTGTGCAATTTTTACTTAATTTTTAATTATCGGCTTTTATGCTGAACTATTTTGTTGGTTTGGCATCAATTAACTCTTCACATTCTTTTCCCTGAAACCATTGATTGAGAAAGGGTCATTTAAACTTTCCATAAACTCTTAAGAGCTGAGTTGAGTTGAGTGATGGGATAGCAGTTGTTCTTTAAAAAACATCCCTGAATCAAAAGAGTGGCAAAGAAAACAAATAGAAAAGGAAATGATAAATTATTTATGTTCTATCACCTTTAGTCCCTAAATGAGTGCTTTAGAGGCTTTTTTGTTTGTTTTCAACTGCAGCAAGATCCCTTCTTTGAGGAAATCTTTCACAGAAGTTGAATCTATAAAGCCAGTTAAAGTGATGCTGTGCAAATTAAGGCTGGGGGTGAGAGGTCCAGAGCCATCTCGGCATCCTCCGAAGGTCACCCCATGAAATCCACAGACTCTGAGCCGTGGCACCACGAGAACTCTGAGATGAGCATATCAGAAACCACCGTCCAAGCTTAGTTTAATTATAATAATTGAACTCCCACGAATCTTAGTGATTTTCCACCATGGCTGCACTTTGGAATCACCTGGAGAGTGTTTCAAAATGCCTGTGTTTGGGCCTCGCTGATATAGATTCCATTTTAATTGTTCCTAGGTAGCCCCCAGAATCAGGATTTTTTTAAAAAGATTTTATTATTTATTTGACAGAGAGGAGAGAGAGAGCATGTGTGTGAGCGCACAAACAGGGGGAGTGGGAGAGGGAGAAGCAGGCTTCCCGCTGAGCAGGGAGCCCGATGCGAGGCTCGATCCCAGGACCCTGGGATCATGACCTGAGCCAAAGGCAGACGCTTAACTGACTGAGCCACCCAGGTGCCCCCGGAAATCAGGATTTTTAAAAAGCTCTACAAATAATTTCAAAATATAGTCAGCTAGCTTCCAGGAACACTGCCAAAACCCTAAAAAATAATTATTTTGGAACACAAATCTATCAGATTTTAATTTCTTGAGGACAGAGACGATATATGTATGTATCTTTTTCCTGCCATCAGCTTTTGAATACATAAAAGAACGAAAGAAAATGTCACAGCCAATCAAAATAGTCAAGAACACTAATTTGTGTGTGGCATGTACAGCACCCCAGACTGGAAATCAAAGAGCTTTCTTCCTTCCTTCATGCTTCAAACAATTATTTATATGCCAGATGCCATTAATTGCTGTGTTTCTAAGTCTAATGAGGAAGGCAGACATTTAAATAAGTAAATAAAGGGTGCCTGGGTGGCTCAGTCGTAGGGCGTCTGCCTTGGGCTTGGGTCAGGGTCCTGGAGTCCCGGGATCGAGTCCCGCATCAGGCTCCCTGCTCAGCGGGGAGTCTGCTTCTCCCTCTGACCCTCTCCCATCTCATTCTCTCTCTCAAATAAGTAAATAAAATCTTTTAAAAATAAATAAATAAATACTTAGAGTATCTGGTAAGTATGATAAGTGCAAAAGAAACCCAATTTGCAGCAAACCAGCCTGGAAGTCTTGGGAGATGCTTCCTCGAAGTGACCCCTAAGTGTGATTCAGAAGCACCCTTAAGAAGGTACAGACATGGGCGCCTGGGTGGCTCAATTGGCTAAGCGTCTGCCTTCGGCTCAGGTCATGATCCCAGGACCCTGGGATCGAGTTCTGCGTCACTATCCCGGCATCGGGCTCCCTGCTCCACGGGGAGTCTGCTTCTCCCTCTGTCCCTACTCCCACTTGTTCTCTCAATCTCTCTCTCTCAAATAATAAATAAATAGAATCTTAAAAAAAAAAAAGGTACAGACAGGAAAGTAAGAGAGAGGAGGAGATGCCAAATTTATTAATCTAAAATATGATCTCAGATTAAAAAAAGAAGAAGAAACAAAGCTGTAGACGGATGGCAGAAGATGGGGCTAAGGAAGAGACAATTAACAGGAGCTGGGAGGATGGGTGGACAGTCCTGTAGCTCTCCTGGGAGCCACTCAGCCTTGAACTGACAGCTCTCTACAGCTCTAAGGCCAAGTGCTTCTCTGTCTCAAAAGTGCATAACAAGCAGCTGGGGCCTTTGTAAAACGTCGATTTTCACGCAGTAGGTTTGGGAGGGGGCCTGAGATTCTGACCTTCTAACAAACCCCTGGTGGTGCTGCTGCTGCTGTTGGTCCACAGACTATACTTTCAGGAGCCAGATTCCATCTAAAGTTTAGCGCAAAAGTATCATGAACTTTGATTCTTCCAAGGGCTATAGTTCATTACGTATCTTTTTGCTCTCATTCCTAACTTCCTTTAGTTTCAGTCTGCCTTTTTGACGTTCAAGCAGTTCCGGATGTGTTCTGTGATATAAAAAGCCTGTGTAGATTCCTGTGATTACCTGACAAGCCGTGATTCTTTTCATTTAATCTGTTAGCCCGCAAGCATTTACTGGCTGCCCTGCAGTTGCTAGCATGGTGCTAGGCATCTCTGGGAGATAACAGAATTCTAAGATATGTTCAAGGAACTAACTACGAACTTACAGAAAAAGAATGGACGTGCATAACACATATGTTATAACAAATGTTCAAAATAAAATAAAGTGTCAGATCTGTAGCATTTGAGAGCTTTAGAAGAAAAGGAAGTCAATAAATCTGGGACATCCAGGGAAAACATCCTTCAGTGGCACCCTCTAGCTGTAGCTCTGATAAAAAATTATGGAAAACTTCGCCAGCTGGACTTTCTTTGAGAAGTACCTATGGATTTTTTTTTCTTTCTAATTGTTCTGAGAACATAAAAGAGATAAAATAAATCAAAATGAAGCCATTAGATATGTTATTGGGCAACCGGGGTTGGTGATAAGACAGAGGATGAAGGGTAGCCACCAACCCTCCTTCCCCCATTCGTACACATCTCTAAGCCACTGAAAGTGTGGACAAAGGGAGATTCTATTAAGCAGCTCCCTAGGACTGGGATCCAGACACATAAGTAGCTCCTTGGTGTGTTCCTTTGGCCTGCCATACAATTAATTAGGCCACAGTTGTTTATTTTGAGACATTTAACTAGAGACCTTCTTGAGAGAGGCCTACCCTTGTGGCTTGTCCTGATCCTTCTCTAAGTGTGGGAACCTTTGTCTAATTGGATTGACTGTAAGTGTAATGATCATGGCGTGAGTCCTCTAAGCAGCGCATAGACCAGGGACATTCACATGGAAATGAGGTTAATTACACAGCACAGATGCGTCTAATGATGGCACTTGCAGGGCCACAACAACCTCCCTTTAACTCCGTTTCCCAAACAATTACAAAGAGCAGCTGCATTGGCTTCCACAGTTAGAGTTAAAAAATGTGTAATGCTCCCCAACAGAATAGAGGTGCAGGGGGTGAGAGTGAGGAAGGAGAGGATTCTTCCGGTTCAGATGTCCTTCCCCAGCCACCTGCTGATTGTGCTAATCCCTGGAGCCTCAGGGCACAGACTTGCAGCCACAATAAGCTGTTGCCAGAACTAGTCTTTGCCCCTGCTCCCCCCCTCAGCTCCTTTTGATTGAGATTAGAGTTTCTCATCTGTCAAGATTCATTTATATGGTGATGCAGATTTATGAAGGGCAAGGTCAGCAGAACTCCAGACTACAAGGTCATTATGAGTAGCCAAACTGCATTAGTCAGAGTTCTTTAGAGAAACAGAACCAACAGGATCTATATTCTATCTCTATCTCTGTATCAATGAAGAGAGAGACAGATGGAGAGACAGAGAGAGAAGAAGAGAGTTTTATTATAAGGAACTGGCTCACATGATTAGGAAAGCTGACATGACCCAAGATCTGCAGTCTGTAAGCAGAAGCCCCAGGAAAGCTCATGGTTTAGCTCCATCCAAGTAGGAATGCCTAAGAACCAGAATAGCGTGTGTTCTAATCTGAAGGCCAGTAGACTCAAAAGCCAAGAAGAAAACATGTCTCAGCTTGAGTCTGAAGGCAGGAAAAACTGATGTCCCAGTTTAAAGATAGTCAGGGAGGAAGAGTTCCCTCTTATTCAGGGGAAGGTCAGCCTTATTGTTCTATTCAGGCCTTCAACTGATTGGATGAGGCCCACCCACATTAGGGAGGGCAATCTGCTTTACCTGGTCTATCAATTTAAATGTTAAACTCATCCAGAAACACCCTCACAGAAACACCCAGAATAATGTTTTACCAAATATCTGGGCCCCCCATGGCTCAGTCAAGTTGACATATAAAATTAATCATCACACAAACCATTCCCCAAATCATGGAAGGACTGCTTGGGAGTGATGCTACTGAGTAATACCCAAAGGGTTGTTCCTGATCCTTTAACCATCCCTTTCCAGCATCATATTATCAAAACTCTGTCTTTTTTCTTCCCCTCCATTTTCTCTTATTTTCTTCTTTGTGTTCTACTTTCCTTTCTTCATATCTATCATTATCCCCAAAGGCATTTTTTAGGAATACCAAGACACTATACTAAAATGAGTGCTGATTTTCACCTCAAAATAAACTGGATCTTTGCATAGCTGACTTGAGCTGATATGTACCCAACTGATGCATATTCTGCTCCCAAATTAATCATGTAGAGAAGCTCTGTATTTATGTGAGTGATGCCAGTTGGAAAAAAAAAAAAACAAGAAACATAGACATTCACATGTCTACATTCACAATCCTCTTAGACTTTAAAAATGTTTTATTATATATGTAGAAGTATTGGTCCCATTACTTTATAGTTGGCAACTGTAGTTCTGGGATCCAAATGGGATTCCCTGGCTGACATTATGAAGAATAATCGGCTGTGGCCAAAGTCAAATCTGCCCTCAAATATTTAAACATTTAAGGAATGTGCTTCAGGTTCTAAAAACAATTCTGAAAAAAAAAAGTCCAAAATGCTTATGAATAATTATATAAACTTTCAAAGGAACTGAGTTGAAGGTGAGGACACCTTGGGGATGTGTAACTTGTTAAATTTGTTAAAGTAATTACATTCATTTACCTGTTAGTCTTCTCATCTGTATTTCCATACCATATTGTCTCCAAAAGACAAATAAGAGGGACAAACTAACTCACTGGCAAGTATCTACAAGGCAGCCAGAAATTATGTTTCTCACTTTTCTGACCTTTCTGTTCAACATTCAATTAGCTTCAAATGGTGGGAGACAAGATTAGCCGAAACTAAATTTATCTCAGTGAAAAGCCATGTAAATTCCACTGACCACCTCTGTAGGTCTCCACATACCAAGCTCTGCTTAAAAAAACTCTGCTAAGGACTCTGTGCTTGTTGTATATGTGTTGGTGGAAGGGAGTGGAAGAGTAGGAAGGATAAGAAGAAAAGTGACATTTTCCAAACTCACCACTTCATTTTGAGGGTCAGTATCATGTCTAGTAGGCAAATGAACATATTTTCCAAGTATATAGTAAACAAGCAGAGACCACTGATATAATGGACTTTTGTAAAAGATTAATTTCCTAGTCCTCTGACTCTCAAGACACAATCTGATTTGATAACATGCTGAAAATGAACACCTTATCTCCATTTTGGATCAATCCAGAAAAAACAAATTGGGCTTTTTTTTTTTTTTTTTTTGGCCCCAAAATTTCATGTCTGGACTCGTTACTCCTAACATACCTTCTCAGGGGTGAATGAGAAAGTAATGCTCAGCCCAGTGAACCTAACCTTGAAATGTGCTGCCGTCACTAGTAATAGAGTTTACAAAGAAGTGAAAAGTCACAACATGTGACAGAAGGCGTGATGCAGGCACTTAAGTCAAGTGTGCTCAGGGAGGAAAACACAGACTTGATTTAATTACAGGCAAACAGATGCAAGGAACTTGCCCATCTTTCCTCACACAGAGGCACCCAACTGGTTTCTGCCAAGCTATGTGTTACCAACCTTGGTTCCCTGGGGATGCTGAAGCACGTATAACACACAGATGCTGGTTGTGATTGCGGAGGACTCCAGAATCATGTTTGCTGAATGCATGAAAACCATTTATAGTCAGGACGTCTTAAAAACCACAGCCTAACTGGAACATTTGGGATAAAAAAGAATTGCAGGAACAGAATATAGTTTTAGCACTTAAGGGAAACACATGCACTTTTAAAGGATGCCATTTGGTTTAATTTGGATACTTAAAAACAGTTCATCCAAACAAGATTTCTGTTTACACTTGGGGAGGCTCATTTGACTTGTTCTGTTTTGCAAAGCGCAATGTTTCTGTAATATGTTTTGGTGGCATCATTTCAAATCAAAATAAGGAAAGTGGTTCTCAAAAATAAAACAAGAGGCCAGCTAAATAAGGATTTGTTAAGTCAATTGGTTGTTTGTTTATTTATACTACACTTCTTTTTCTCCCTCCTTTGGGAATTTGTATTAAAGTGCGCGCACACACACACACACACACACACACAGGCCAATATTGTTTAGGAGTATAAAGGAAGGGAGCATCATGTTCTCTGGTTCCTGGGACAATTTGAAAGAAGAGATGAGCAACTATATGAACAGACATATATATTACATTACATATATTGATTTTTACTGATCCAAAGAAAAGAGGGTAGCTAGAAGCTGAGTGAACAGTCTAGGATGTAAAACAAAGAGACTTTCACCAAGCCTCGCCTGTTCAAACATGCTATCTGAAGATGATTTGCAATTGTTAAGCTAATCTGTGGCCTAAGGTAGAAAAAAAAGCCACCAAAACCTTATAGAAATGAAGGAAATTACACAGACATGCCCACCCCCAGATTTAACGTTCCACATCCATGTGGTTTTGGAACACATGAGAAGTTTGAGTTGTACTTGGAAAGAAAAAACATACACCAACATCTGGAAGAGGCGTCGCTGTAAATACAGAGATCCTTACGGTAGTTGAGGATGCTGCTAATTCAGGCTGGCAGAAGCTGAGTTTTATTATTAAAAACATTTTCATTCCCTTTACCAGATTCTGCAAAGAAAAGAAAAACTATATGTCTATAGGCTGAGATATCTGTAAACTGAGAATTTACCAGACACGTTCAAGTTCATTCAATCACCCATTGGACAATTCTTTGAGGAGCACCCACTATGTGCCGAGTCTTGGGGAACCACAGTGACCAAGGATGATGAGGTACCGCTGCTCTTGTAAATCCATTTTCTAGAAGGTGTTGGCAGACAATAAATACATTGACACTTAAGCAAGGCAGTCCTAGACTATAATTTGTTTTATTAACAAAACAAAACAGAGGAATATAATACATAAAGGAACTAAGGAGTGTAAGCGCCTGCTTTAATCGAAGTGGCCAGAGAAGGTCTCGCTGAGGAAAGCAACATTTGACCTGAGATGTGTATGCAAGATGCAGCCAGCCAAGCAGATAGCTGAGGAGTCTGCTGGATGTATTTCTAATTCCCCAGGTAGGGCCTACCAGGTACATTCTCATCTCTCTATCCTACCATGCATGTCCTCCATGGTCTGACTATCACATATCCCTCCAGCCTTACTCCCCACTATGCTCTTGTGAAAATCCTTGGCTCCAGTCATAAGGAAGGTTCTTTGTTCACGATGTCATAGTTTCTGCATATAGATTCTAACCTGTTGGACTCTTTCCTCCACCCCACTTTTTCATGCTCCAAATCTCCCATCCTTCAGGAGCCTCTGTAAATGCCACCTTCTCCATGAAGGCTTTCCTAAAACCACTTACATAATTTCCCCTTCCTTGACTTTGTGGATATATGAATGTATATATTTATATGAATATACAATATATGAATACATATATTTTCATATCACTGTGTAATCTCTCTTCTTTACTTTATACCCTAGCTATTCGTATGTGTTGCCTATTTTTCCTTCTTAAATGTAAGCTCTTTGAGAAGGACTCTCTTCTCTTTATCTTAACCATTAGTATCTGTTCCAGTTCCTTGCTGAAAGTTTTGCCAAGTCCTCAATAAACATCTATAGAGTGAGAAAATGAATGAAAACTAATCTCTAAACACAAAAGGGAAAGTGAGGGGTGTGTGTGTGTGTGTGTGTGTGTGGTTAGTAGAGGGCTAGGGCAGTGAGTCTGGGTAACAGTAGAGTGAGGAACAGAGACTAAAATCACTAAACAATCATAATTAAAAAGAAATAGTTTTCTGTTTCCTTTTTGTTATATTTGTCATTGTCACTCAACGTTTGGGCCAGTCAACTAGAATTCAGTGTTAATGTGGCCAAGCTCTCTGTTTCATGCTGATTAAAACAATCAAGTTTGCTTATGAGAGAGGAAATTCTTTCCAGCCATAACTCCAGCCAGTTACTTACTAGGTGGTTACTAGCCAGTATTTTTATTAATGCAAAACCTTGAAACATATATCCTACATACCACAGATCAAAAGAAGCATCTTTATAGGGAAAGGGTAATGCATGCCCGAGTTAGTCTGACTTCTCCTCATTGGTAACCTTGCTGAAAATTTGCATTGCCATTCAGTGATGTGTATTTCTTAATATGTTGTGGAGTCATAAAATATAAAAACTAAAAGGGACCTCTGGAAATCTTTGTGAAGAAGATGAATTTGAGGGGTGCCTGGGTGACTCAGTCGTTAAGCGTCTGCCTTCAGCTCAGGTCATGATCCCAGGATCCTGGGATCGAGCCCCGCATCAGGCTCCCTGCTCAGCGGGAAGCCTGCTTCTCCCTCTCCCACTCTCCCTGCTTGTGTTCCCTCTCTCGCTGTGTTTCTGTCAAATAAATAAATAAAATCTTTTTTTTAAAAAAAAAAGATGAATTTGAAGCTTTGAGAAGAAAGGATATTGGCCCAAGGTCTTATTGGTAGATTCAAGAACTAACAACCAGGACTCTCAACAAGAAGCACAGTATATTTTGGTACTGTACTGTCATCGTATCATAATTTTAAAGAGGAGAGGGTGTTTTTGTTTTGTTTTGTGTGTATGTGTTTCCCCCTGTCAATGCTATCATTCAAGGATTTGGACAAATTGCTTCTGGGGGGAAAAAACAATCTCTTAATTACTAAGATATGCAAATACAAAGAATCCTCAAAAAAAAAAAAAAAACCCTCCTATTGATAAAGCTTCACACCAGTTGCATCACTTCTGGCTCTGTGCCACCCAAAACAGAGCAGGTAGGTGGTGTTTATCTCTTTATGTCTCTTTATGTTTCAAAATAACTGACTTTCAGGAAGAACTGCAACTGAAATTGTTCCTAACATCACTCAAAGAGAACTGGGTGCAACGAGGCGCTATGGGAAAGTGAAAAGAAAGACAGAAAGAAAGAGGAAAAAAAACACATTGATGCACAGAAAAGGCAGGAGGACAGAGATCTGGAGGGCTTGTCGGTTCCAGCAATAACAAGAGTTGACATTTGTTACATGTTAATTACATGGTATTGTCTTTTGGAGGTTAAATCAATCAGAAATTTCCTGTACAGCTAGTAAAATTGGAACCCATCTGTGGTTTGCCAAGTCACGTTAGACACTGTCTCAGGACAGAGTTAGAATGCTCAGGCTTTAATTTGTTCTGGGCAGAAGAAATGGGAAACCACTTCTTTCACTGAATTAGACTTGTTAGTGTTGTCCTATAGTAGAGTGCTCACTGTAATAAAAAGTATTATTATAGCTGCCATTTATTGAGCGTGTATTGTGTATTAGGCCCCTTTCTAAGCAATTCACGATAGAATCTTATTTGTTTGAAACTAAACCTGATGCAGTTAAGTGTTACTATCTCCATTTTAAAAAAACAGAAACTGGATCTCAGAGAAGGGAAGTAAGGGTCCAAGATCACACAGCTGGCAAACACTGCACTTGGAAGCTGAACTCAGAATCCCAGCTTATATCTAATAAATTCCAGTGCGCACATCAATTATTCAACTAATACCTGGTGATTTCAATTGAACACTAGCAGGACATATTTTAAGGGTAAAATCTTACAGTAGATACCAAAAAAAATGCTCATTTATTTGACTATCCTCTATTATAAATGCGATCTTTTCCACAAGTGAAGTTGCTTTGAATATTTAAGCCATCAAGTGCCTCCGAAAGCATTTTGCTGTTGAAATCATTCACAGGCAATCAATACCATGCAACGGATTAGATGAACCTCAAGTGCTTTTAACTAAAGTTATCTCAATACTAAGACTGGCTTAAATAAGATAATCAGAAAATGAATGACTGGGCTCACTGAACAATTAACTTTAGGTTGATTCCTACATACGCTGGCTTTTGAGGTCTATCTTATGAAAACCAAGACAGATCTCCAGATGCATATTTTTTTTGAATCATTCAAAATACTCTTCCAAGAATATAAGAACTTTATGCTGATTCCCTAATCAGAGTCTCTAGCTTCTTCACTGTGATACTCCAAGCCTAATGTATTCATTATATATACTCACCTATTGGGGATAGATTTTATTTTCCTGGTGGGCAGATGGAATCCCTTCACTCAATTTATTTAAAATCCATTCCTGTATTTCATCTAATCTCAGATGTCATTGACTGCAAGACATACCACTAATTTACATTGGACTAAAAAATGTTAAATGTCAATAATTAATTTATTGCATAATGTTTTATAATCAATTTAATGCATAAGTCTATATAGACTTGTCCCAAATTTAGAGATACTAAAATGTAAAAAAAAAAAAAAAAGAAAGAAAGAAAAGAAAAACACATACATCCTAGAATCCATGAAATACATTTACCTGTTTCTTCCTCACATGTCTAGGTACTGACTCAATGTTGCAGATTAGCTAACTGGCTGAAGTAGGACTAGAGTATTTAACAATCTTCGGGTTAAAAACATTGTTATAGAGAACTTTCATTAGCCAAGGTGACCGTGGGGGTGAAAACCTGTGTTTTAGAAGGGTTTTGAGGAAACAGAATTGTTTCCATTTTCCAAAAATGAGAATAGAAGGTCCCCATCAACTCTTGCTCATCCTGCTGACTTCAGTTAAGGAGAGAGTCAAAGATGCCCAGTAAACTCATAGAGTTTTTGTCCTTACTTAATTTTTGCTTATTTATTTGTTTTTATTTCACATATTCAAGATTTTAATGGTAAATGAGCCTCAGAGATCAAGGGAAATGTTCTGAAAACTATCTCATAGCTATGAAAAGGAAGAGTCCCATTTTAGTAAGGTCAGCCAAAGCCATTGTTGTCTGTCATTCCACGCCCTAGTGTCCTCCATAAAGTCTTGTCAAGGAGACAGGCTGAACTACTACCAACTCCTTCTAATATTTTGTAAATCTGGTCCCTCTATGAATCAGCCACAACTTACTTTCTTGAATTCCCTCAAGGCCATACTGACTTGGCCCCATCCTGCTTCCTTTGTGAGAACTGGCTTCCAGCGATCCTAGAGCTACAGAGGCCCTTTAATTGGCTACCTGATAAATGACACACTGTATTCTTTTTATTGGGATAATTCCCAGGCAACTGATTGGATACATGGAAATGACAGTTACCAGAGGATTACTGGCTGGGCTGGAGTCTTGCTTATTAACCAACACAGGTGGGACTGGTATTTGTCAGTCTAAATTTCCTTCTGCATTCATCTTTGTTGCTGTTAGGCAGACCTCTGGCTCACATCAAGATGTTGAAAGTGAATTCTTTAACATGTATCAAGCCTGAAACTTGATTTTTCTGTTAGGCAATGTCGTTATGGACAATACAAAGAGGAGAATTCAGAACATTATCTGAAGGAATCCAAGGCTCCAAAACCGGTAATGAAAGAAAACTAAGTTTTGAAGAATGGAGAGAGGGAATTTCATTATATAAGCTTTCAGATATCTAGACATGTAAATTCCAAGGTCAAAGTTATTGTGTCACTATCCTCACAGTTTCAAAAAATCAACCCAGTCTTTATGTTTCCTTTTATGTACTGTGCTTGGAAAGGACATTTTTCTTCTTCCTGTGGGACAAGTAGAAATTTGCTTATCTGGAGTTAGGGTGTTTGCCCATCCACTGACACAGATATTAACCCAAGACTGTTTTTCCACCATTTCTAGGAATGAATCTGTTTGACACATTTTATTGCTATATATTATGCTCCATATTTAGACTTTTTTTTCCCTCAAGCCTATCATATGCACTTTGCCTCTAGCAACTGACAATATTGGTTTTACATGCATGCATGAAGGACAGCTAAAATTTGGCAAGAATGTACAAGTGAGCTTTTAAATTTTTTCCAGTTGGAGGTGGATAACTTCAAACTACTTCCCTAGTTTGCTTTAAACCATGCATGTGTGTGGCTTGGACATGACATAACTAAACAAGTCTGATGTATACCTTCTATTAATATGCATGGCTAATCTGAAGTCTGCCTCCTCTCCCTGAGTTTGTTATCATGACACACACTATGGCACCAATGTCTTGTAAGATGTTCTTCCCTAATTTACACTTGTCTCATCTTTAGAGAGAGGTGAAAACAATCGTGAGGATAAATGTGAAATTATACATTCAAGAAAACATACTCTTTTTTAAGATTTATTTATTTTATTTTAGAGAGAGAGAGCACGAGTGGGAGGAGGGGCAGAGGGAGTAGAAGCAGACTCCCGCTGAGCGCAGAGACGGATGCAGGACTTGATCTCACGACCCTGAGACCATGACCTGAGCCAAAATCAAGAGTTAGGTGCTCCACTGACTGAACCACCCAGGCTCCTCCAAGAAAACATAGTCTTCAGTAAAATTGGGGAATGGGCCAAATTTGACTAAAGCCCACTCAGTAATATTTTTGTGCTTCAGCCACTCTTTCAACACCTAGTTTCTTCCATTTCCCAGAATCCTCATGACTTTATTTAATCAAGAGTTCACAACTGCAGTGCCTTGTTTAAGCTGCTTTTCTTTTAATATTACTTAAGTTTAAGTCTTTCATGCTACTGCTTTTGCAAATAATGACATTTCCCCTCCAACCAGATTTCAAATTACCTTACAGCACAGACATAGAACAGCAGTCTGACGAACTCCTTTGCAATATTACATGAAAAATGCTAACACATCCATTAGCTCATACTGTTTCACTTCCTCTTCTCCCTGAAATCTTCCAACTTTCTCTATCCCTCCCTGGTTCCTCTAAAAGGTCTTTAATGGTAATTGTAATTCTCTCTTCTCCTTGAAATCTCCTCTGACCCCCAGCACACAGACAGCTCTTACTCCCTTCTATATTTCATTTTATCACAGCTTTAATTAGATGGTGCTATCAACTTTACCATGAGATCTCTTCTCTTTTACATCATTCTATTCTCCTCAAACATAACAAATTAAATTGTACATTCATAGAAGACAGAAGTAATAGTAACTGGAGACAGCATCAGAAATGGAAGACAGAAGATCTAATTTTTCTCTGCCAATTTCTGACTGTGTGACCCTGAACATGTTATCTTTGCAAAATGGCTATCACATTCCTTGAAAAATAAGGGTAATAAGAACTATCTCTTCGGGGTATAGCGAGTAGCTAAACAAGCTACTACATACAATTTGCTTAGTCTACAACTTACCGGGTACCCTGTGCAGTAAGTGTGAACCGCCCCCCATGCATCCTTTTATTCTCAGTACCTGGCTCTCTGCTTTATTTTCAGCAATTAGTAACTGGTTTTGGATTTATGTTGCTGCAATCATGAATTTCTCCTACTTCTTATCTTTCCCTAAGAACTTGTTTATCTTCCAAAAATAGCCTGATTCTCAGCAAGTCGAGCTCTTTATAAGGAAAACATGTGATGTTATTTTGAGGGGCTGCTGCAGGCACCACACAGTTTCAGAAGCAGGCTGGAGGAGGACCCTGTATAGATCCTGCCCTCCAAGGCAGAAATCTATCCAATAACAATAATTCTGGAATGTGAAGGCTAAAGAAATAACTGTGCAATTGAAATTGACAGCATGCTGTAAACCTGCCCTTTCAATAATAAAATAATTAGAATGACCGTAAGGTCTGAAGGAGCAGTTCCAAGAACGAGCCAGTGGAGGCACGCACAAGACGCAGGTCAGCTCCTCTCTTACCCCTTCATGCTGGGCCAGGAATGAGCAGTATGACTTGTCTTGAGTTCGGCTTTGGGAGGTTTTTCTACAAGGTACCCCTAGAGGGCGCGATAACTCTCTTCCTCTTGTGTTCTCAGCTATCCGCCGGAGGCACAGGTAAAGTGGAAGAGTTCATCTGTTCTATGCAACGGCCGAACTCAAGTGGTTTAAAATTTAGTTGCAAAGAATTTAGACACGATTATCAACTGATTAGCCTCACTGCCTAATACTTGTAAAGTGCCTACTATGTGTATCCATTTTTCTGTTGGCACAATTTTGGCAATTAGACATGATGTACGTTAAATGGACTTCCATTCTTCAGTAGTCAAAAGCTGACCTTTGTACTCTTAAGTCAACTGGAAGAGTAATTTAAAAATCTGTTACTTTACTTAAAAGAGATGTGCTTTGTCTCGCTCATAAAATAATGTTAAAAATTGTATTCCTAATTGGTTACTACACCTTTTTAAATTTTAATTTTAATGCAGAGTGTCCTAATTTTCTGGGATGAATTCAGTTTTCATATGACTGCTTTACATATAGATTAAAGACTACATCTTATTTTTTGAACTCAGACACTCATTAGAAATATAGATGTTCCTTTAATCATTGAATATTTATACTTACTACAACTAATACAATAACAACTTGAGGAAATGTCCTTTCTAAATCTGTTTTATTTTTTATTTTAAAAAGAATAATGGTATATCTCTAATATAGTTTTTTAAAGAATAAAATAAGACCATTTATGTGAAGCATTTAGCACAATGCCTGTCACAAGCAAGCACTCAATAAATTCCAGCTAACAGACACAAAATTTTGTGGCACAATCTTCTAAAACCTGTAACAACATATAGCTTTATTACAAAGAGGCACCTGATTCTCATTATTCTAATCTTTTGTGTGTCACTTATTGATTACATATTATATAGGTCTAGTATACACATTAGGATTGATTTGAGAAACAGGTAGGAGTGGTTGCCGTTAGGAAAACACACATGCACACACATCCACACGCAAATTTCCCCTAACCAATTTGAATCATGTCAGTGAATTACATGGAACTGGAAAATTGTATAGAATTTATTACATTTTAGTGATACCAGTACCAATCTGTTTATGTACAACTTTTTAAATTTTTGAGTGAAGTATTTTTTTACCCAGGCAATTTTGTTATTGAATCCCCAGTGCTTACTTGCACAAAGAAAGATCAAATTATTATGACTAAGATTGATAACTTCCCCATGTCCTGTGTCAAATTTCACCTTCCTTTTACAGAATCAAAATTGTCCCTGAGACATTGTTGGTATCCTATAAAAATAATTGCAGTCAATACCT
Source organism: Neomonachus schauinslandi (assembly GCF_002201575.2). Taxonomy (NCBI): domain Eukaryota; kingdom Metazoa; phylum Chordata; class Mammalia; order Carnivora; family Phocidae; genus Neomonachus; species Neomonachus schauinslandi. Next base: position 50,909,500 of record NC_058417.1, read on the forward strand.
TATGTGCATCCCCTTCACTCAGAATAAAGGGTACTGGACTCAAGTTAAAAGGGACACTCTTTGAAGCATTTCAATAGCTTCCTCAGGTGGAGCATCTTCTTCAGGATGTGACAGTGTATGGATTAGGCAATGACTCAGGGATTTGATTTTAAGTGCTGGAGATCTCCACGACCAAATAAATCCTGCCTCATCTAACTGATTGTTTGAAACCCCACTTTACCAAACTCTTTCCTTTTCTTGCAGGTTTTGGTATGTGTGAGGAATATAACCTTATGTGTCTTCAGTCATTTGAAACTTAACACAAATAAAGACCCTGATGACTTATCAGTAAACGAGTAAGGCAGGCCAGTCAAAGGCACTAGTGCTCTGATAGAAGGACCAGAGTAAAACAGTTCATCAAAAAGACTCAAAACTCAAAGCTGACATCGTGAGGACATAATACCGGTATCTTTCAAGTTTTGCCAAAAAATTCCTAGGTGAATGGGTGAGCTGCATTTCTGGTTTCTAATTGTATCTGTCAAATGTTGTGCCCTGGATGATGACAGTCTGGGGTCTTCCCTTATCTTCAATCTGTGCTGTTGTTTTAGCTTTCAATGTACAAGTATATATCCATAGACACACAGTGTATGCGGCACTGTTCTCTGTGGGTGTTTAGTGCAGGCTTACGTGATTTGTGGCTTTGGTGGCCTGATTTGGGTTTTGCCCTTGAGATAAACTCCAGTTCTGATGTGTGTATAGTAAATGAAGCATATGAATGGCATAATTGGTACACAGTGGATCATGCGGTAACCCCAGATTGCATGGATACCTCAACAGTAGGCTGACTTAGGAACGGCACGTTGCACTTGGCCTCTGGTAACCTCCCCAAGTCTTCCCTTCTAGGTAAGATGCTTAGGGTTGGGGGTTGTCCTGGTTCCTGATGGTAGATTTTGTTCCAAGCAAATGTAATACACTTACATAATAAAAACTATGTGCTACACCTGAAATAAAAATTATTATCCTGCAGCTGATCTTTGTCAGTCCCCCCCTCCATGGGTATTGCTCTAGCAGAGCAAAGAGAGGCTCTGAAAGGTGTGAGAATATCCATGTCATCTACTGAATACAAAGTGCCCTTTGTCAGTAGGATGAGTAGATAACATACAACCTTGCCCCACTTAAGCTTAACACGGTAAGTGACTTACGGAGGATACTTCAAATATGTACGTCAAAACCTTAACTTGACCTGAGATGAGGAGATTGTCTTTAGGACCAAGGAAAGGATATTTGAGAGGCAAAGACCAAAATAACTAAGTCCAGGTACCAAAGAAATTCTGGTATCCCGAAAGTGAGGAGTGCATTCTGCTTATCTTAGCTTCACAGAGACTCTGATGAAGAGAGGCAGGGGTTCCTTTTTTTTTTTTTTTTTTAAAGATTGTATTTATTTATTTGACAGAGAGAGAGCACACAAGCAGGCAGAGGGGCAGGCAGAGGGAGAAGCAGGTTCCCTGTTGTGCAGAGAGCCGGGCCCAATCCCAGGACCCTGAGATCATGACCTGAGCCGAAGGCAGACACTTAACCAACTGAGCCACCCAGGCGCCCCAGGCAGGGTTTCTTGTAAAGCACTTTGCTTCCTGAGAAGCTGGTTGTTTTCCGCAGGGTTGGAGTGAACAATATCCTGGTTTGCCCAGGATTGGGGGAGTTGTTGAGTCACAGGACCTTCAGTATTAAAACTGGGGAAGTCTCAGGCACACTGGAAAGAGCTGCTCACCATCCAAGGCCATGGCAGCCCACTCTGATTAAAGTGAGCACCAGGAGGAATTCAGCAAGAAGTTGCTCTCGTGGATTGGTGCCACACTCCCATCATCTCCAGCAGTTAGCCCTACTGCTACAGTCCTTCCAGTAATGGATTCCTAGCCCAGGGAATATGTTATTTCATCTCCGAAGGTCTTATACTTTTCATTGTCACCTGGAAATCCACATAAATATTACATAAGTCCCAAAGTAAAACTAATGTTGAACTGGACGACTTTCATTTTCCCAATGTATTTACTCTTGGGTCACTGACTACAGACGTTTTGAGTTAAAGTGCACATTGCCAGGGGAAAAAAAGGGCAGATGTTTAATTCTTTGCAGGATTTATAATATTATATAGGGACTATTTTATATCCCACTACAATAAACTGAGCTGGGTTTATGGGTTTATTACAAGCTAAACAACAACAAAAAATCATAAGTTGGACAGTAATTAGCTTGAATAGACATTTATTTTATCCTTTTGCTAGCAAAACAATTGTAATGCTATGGTCCAGGAGAACACATTCTTAAATTCTATGTCTGAGGTTGCTTTGCCAAACTAATGCTAAGTAGATGGTAAAATGTGGTCTTGTGGCTTCTGTCCTATAAAGGACTTGGAAAATACAGCTAACATGAGTCTAGTGCTCACGTTTGTCATGGTGCATGTTTGTAAGCTACCAAACAAACTCAGTTGGCCATTTCTTTTATGCATAAGCCCATCACTGCTTTCAATCTTTCTATCTGCCCATTTTTTTCTCAAAATTTCTCAAAATACACATTCTAAGGTAGACAACAAATGGCTTGCTGCAATTTTCTAGCTAGTATTTGAAAGGGCAGCATAGAAGGTCAAACTTCCAGACCATATCCAGGTCCCACGCAGGAGGCAGAAAATTTCCTGAGGTCTGATCACTCTTCTGAAAGGCCTATGACACCATGTTCTCCCAATAAAGAGAAGCTCGCTCATTCTTTTGTCTCCTGCCACTGCTTAGTGATACCATTAGAATGTCAGGCTTCCCTTTATAAATCGTGTATCCCAACAGCACTAGATGGTTCATCAATTACTCTTTCCATAGACAACAGAATGCCCCCTTGAAGGCCCTACCCACAGTTCCAATGACACCTCCACAAACTCTATCCCTATCGAAAGACTCTGGAACCAATTCAGTAGCATTTGGTACATTTTGTCAAACACCCCTTATCTTCATGTATCAGAGAACAACAGTAAGGAGAAAAGAAACATGCAAGGGCACCACTAAATTACTTTGTTAATAAACTCAACTGTGGTTAAATTCAAGATATATGTGTCTTAGAAGGAGGTATTAAAAGCACCCCAAACACACACACACACACAGAGTGACACAGGCTGAATTTTCTCCAGTATTTTCCTTTTTGTCATACATACCAAGTTTTCCTTACCAGGAGTAGTATAAGCTTTCAGGAAAATATAAAAACACTGTTCTAGCACTCCACTGTAAATTTTCAATTTTTTGTTTAGAAATATTTTAACTTTGTCCAGTACTAATGCATTGTTTGCAGATGCTTGCCAGCAGGCTTCGTATATCACGGTAATTGTCTTGTCCCTGAATGAATCTAGCCAATGGCATTGAGAAATGGGATAAAGACCTGTTTTCTGGGTTTGTGATATCATATTAGATAGTTTCTGTTTACATTTCTTATGGTATGAAAGATTCTAATTTGTCTGGGTTTTATCCATATCTATACATTTTCAATGGCTTCTTTAGTAATATAATTCTATTTTTCTAAAGTAAAACATCTAATAATTCTAGTGAAATAATTTAGCCAAGAAGCCACCGTTTATCAGTAAGCAAGCTCTCCCGCTCACCCATTCATTCAGTTGTCTCCTAACCTCCCCTTGGACTGGGATACAAATATTCAGTGTTAATGTTTTTCCTACTAGAGGCTTGATGGTATGTGAAGTTTAAGGAAGCAGTCAGTATTGAATGGGATCAAAGAAAGCAGTAGTTAAGGTATTTGGACCTAAGAGATAAGAAGGTATCTCTACTCCCAGAAACAGATTGAAAATAAAAGTAAATTTGATCTGAAAGGAATGTGCACATATCATATGTACAAAGCATATATGACCAAGCACTGAGAGTTGGCAATCAGGTCCAGCTCTCTACCTCACGGATAGTTGGTAAAACAGTGACATAATTTACCGTTGTTTATGTTGAAATAACTTTTGGTATCAGATAAGACTGATTTCAGATATCTCACCAAACACACACACACACACACACACACACACACACACACACACACATCTTTGGATGAAAGATACAGAAAATAGAGAAAAAAACCCTATCACAACATTAATGCCACAATTACTTGTTATTCCCTTTGGCGTTACTGAGGCCAAAAGATCAAACCACTTTTCTGCTGGCAATAAATGTGCATCTTATAACAAAGGGTGAATTTAATCAAGTAACCAATATTTAAAGACTTGTTATACAAATCTATGTCACCTATAGAAATTGCACAGGAGAATTCAAAGAGCTGATCTTGTATCCTTGTAAGACATGAAAAAGTCTAACTGATTACATAAAATAATAATGTTGTGTAGCCCAATCTTGAAAAGGTGGTTACCTGATTCCTGTGTGTAGGTTCTGGTCCCAGAGATAAAGTATATTCTCAGATTTAAAATAACAATGAGAATGATTAACAGCTCTAGGTAGTGGTGTGGACTTCTTCCCACACACACACCCAGTGCATTCACCTTCACACTTCAAACCAGTCCAGCAAGTACAAAGAATGCATTGAAGGAAGAAGAGATAATCACTGGGAAAATAAATCCACATAGGGGTTTGGAAGCTGCCTCGAGGGAAATGGCTTATTCAAGTCTTGAATGCCACCATATCTGTATCATTATGCTCTATTTCTGGTGGCCTAACCATTGGCCTGGCTATAGAGTTTGTTCACAGGATGCAAGTCACACTCTCCTAAGGTAGAAATCATCAATATCATCTGTGGGATTCTGGTGATTTCTCAAGAAGTTTGCACCCCTGTCAGAATTCTTTTGGTCTCTTTGGTTGGAAGACATGTAAAGTGAAACTATACCATTTAAAGTAAACCAACCCTTCTCAAAAGCCAACCCCCCAAACTCATTCATATAATTAACATTTTGATATTTAAATCCTTCTTGATAGTTTATGTTCAAAACTGATTTATTTACTAAAAACAAGCAATGGAAAATAATCCAATTAGCAAAGCCTGGGAAAATGTTTCGAGTTGATGACTCTTCTCTTCCTCTTTCTCTCATGATGACAATTACAAATGAGCTTGGGATAAACCGAATTTATAAAAGCTTTTTTTTTTTTAAAGATTTTACTTACTTAGTTGACGGAGAGAGACACAGCGAGAGAGGAAACACAAGCAGAGGGAGTGGGAGATGGAGAAGCAGGCTTTCCGTGGAGCAGGGAGCCCGATGCAGGGCTCGATCCCAGGACGCTGGGATCATGACCTGAGCCGAAGGCAGACATTTAACCGACTTAGCCACCCAGGCACCCCTATAAAAGCCTTTTTATTTGTTTATTTGATTTCAAATGGAAAATAATACTAGGAAAATATTTGAACTTAAGTATTATGTAGTTTTGTGATTCATCCTATAGATTTCAATAATTGATCTGGTTCCTCCATCAAGCATATAGGTTGTAAATACCTTACAAGGTATTTAATGCAAAATTATTGATGGAAACATGGCACTTGGATATATATGTGTGAGTATGAGTGTGTTTACACACAACTTAGTTCTAATTAGAACACATCTTTAAACCTTCCAAACATATTCAGACTAGCCTTCTTCATTAACTTGGCAAAGGATTTTTAGCAGTCTTGGAATAAACACCATGATTTTTACTGCATAACAAAATTATATCACTGGAAATGCAATCAGCAATACCCATGGAATGACTTAAGTATCAAAAAATATTATATTTAAAATCTTAACAAGTACCTAACAAATCATTTAGCAAAATTTCACTATTTCAGCAAATGACAAGTATATATTCTACACTGAAGACTTGTGACTATAGATAAATAAAAGGCAAATTGGTTGAGAGTTTCCTAAGAATGATTCTCAACCTAGGCAGTAATAACATTCTGCCTGGATAATTCTTTGTTGTAGACGACTGTCATGTACATTGTAAAAGTTTAGCAACCACTCTAGTCTCTACCCACTAGATGCAAGTAGTGCCCCCCCATCCCGAGCTGTGACAATCAAAAATGTCTCTAGTTGCAAAATACCCCCTAGGGAGCAAACTCACTTGCAGTTGAGACCCATTGGTTTAATATAATATAAAATAGAAGTGATTTTTGTTGTTTTTCTCAAAGTCTTTAAATTTAGCGGTTATAATTGCATCTAAGAAAGTTTATGGTAACTATCCTTCCAAGGTTATAGAGGTAAGCATAGATGGCATTGACTTTTTTTTCCCTTTGGGATATCAGTATCAAATTTGAGAGAGGAAATACTGGATGAGGACAGATACATAGTGGGACAACCTCCTTAAAGTAGGCTCAACACATTTTAAAAGGTTGGATTGAAGGTCTCTTCATATTTAGCAAGAAATGTGAGTTGCAATTCAAAAAGCTGGTTTTGACGGTAAATGTCATGGTACCCCCGGGCTCCTGCCTTTTTACCCAAACAAATTTTAAGAGGCAGAATTCAGATGAGATCCAAACAGAACTAAACAGATAAACAAAAATCCTATCTTAGTTATTCATAGATTCTGAGAGATGACTTTTAGGGATATGGAGTTTAGCGGAGCATTGTAGAAGAAAAAGAAGATGCTTTGTTAATTCGTACCTGCTCATCAAGAGTTAAGTGAGTTGAAGGCTGAAGGAAAAGTAACTCATGCTCTCCTTGTGTTCTTGACATTTCAACTACATTTTAGGAATTACACACTATTGTAGATGAATGTGATCATCTTCCTTGTCCAATGCCCAGCAGTATTCTACATAGAATCCAGTGCTCAATAAATGTTTGATGATTATGGTAAGCAGGTGAACTTAGCTAGGAATCTCATGATTTCCCATCTGAAGAGTCCTAGGCAGGAAGTATAATATCCATTACAGCCAAGAAAGGAGCTTTTCACCAAAGCAATGTACCACTGATATTCGAAGATAAGACTATAATCTCTTCATTACCAAAAGATAAAAGGAACTCTCTTTCTCAGACTTTTCCTCAGGGAGAACATACCACCAGCTTTGCAGCAACTGGATAGCACAAAAGTTTATCCTCAATTTTCTTAAATAAGAAATCTGCACTAAACTATTTTGTGTGCTTTATGAAAATGAGAAACAAAAAGGCAAGCTCCTAAGACCTGTTATGTTATAAGCTACTTTCTAAGTTTGCTAAAAATTTCAGTTATTCGATGTTGCTTTATGTAAAATTAAAAATGGAACATATGGGCTGTAGGCCGGCATTACCAAACTTGCCCAGTAGCTGCCAGGAACCCAAACTAGACACTGAAAGCTAGAGAGAAACAGCATGGCTCAGGACCAGCAAATATACTGTGGAACTGGAGCTACTTCTGATATTCAGTTACCAAGAGAAGGTAATTTATAAGCCAAACACTGAGGACTGCATAGAGAGAAATTTCACGGGATTTCACGTGTGTTTCAAGGATCAATAGTTGCTCATTGTAATGGCTAAAACATCCCACGTCTTTACCATGGTCTAGAAAACTTACATGCCCTGTCCCACCTCTTCCCCAAAAGCTTTCCACTTCTTTCACTGCTGTTCAGCCACTTTGTTTTTCTTGCCACTTTTCTTCTAGCTTCAACCCTTTGCATTTGCCATCTTTCTCCCTGGAATGCTCCTCTCTCCAATTTTTCACATCTGGCACCCATTTATCATCGATGCTCGCTCAGCTCCAACGTCAGCCCCTCAGAGAAGCTTTCTCATCTTGTCCTTCGAGCTGAAGCTTTCACCTCCCCATATCCATATTCCCTACTGCTCACTCTCAACTCCATTACCTGGTTTCATTTTTCTCCTAAAAATGATCATCATCTGAAATTACCTTAATAATTATTTGATTGCATGTTTATTGCTGACCTCTACAAGAGTGTGTTATCTAGGGAGTAAGAATTCAGTCTCGTTGGCCATTCAGAATTGTTTCTGGTGCATGTGTTTGGACCCTTAAAAGGAATTAAAAACAGTATATTTCAGAAAGCTGAGGCTGAAATCTAGTGATAGCAGGTGTGAAGAGGGGTGAAGATCTCAGCTTTTTTTATTGCACTAAACTCTTATCTGGAGTAAAAAGGAACAAATATTATATTAGGAGGAAAGTGTTTCAGATCATACAATTCTAGCCTTGATTAATGTAGAGATAGCTTTAGGACTGCGTCAGTCCCTGGTGAACCTCACCAAAAGGCAACATGAACATTATCCAGGGCTTCAATTTTCTATATAAAAGTGTGCAGTTGGGGCCCAAGACCCAATAAACTCTGATGCACCATCATGAGGATTTGTGTAACCTACATCAGGAGGGAAAAATAGTATTTAACAAGTAACTGCTCTTCAGTTTCATCACAAAGGATAGCTAGGCAAAACCTGGCAAGTTTGACCTATTTCTGAGATGAAAGGGAATAAAACAGCTGGGGTAAAATTAAAACACTTCTGAAATTTAGACATTAAAGATGAAAAAACTGGATCTGGAGGTACTTAATTCATAGAAATTGTCTGCTTTATTGCTAACTTTCCAGAAGTGCCACGAATAAAAAGATAGGACTATAAACGGAACCTTTAGCTAGGCCTCTAGAATTCAAAAAGGCCCATAGAAAAGTTTGTTGCAACTACAGGCAGATAGCTGAGGAATTAGAAGGCCATGATGGCTTGTGCAAACAGACCACAACAATAAGGACTTTGATAAAAACTCTGAAAGAATCTTTATACTTCAAACTATATGCTCTGAAACTGCACACGTTGCCTTTAGGCCCAGACAAATGTATCTTCGAACAAAAGGGATTCTGGGGCTGGTGGGAGAGTAAGATAGTCAGTGAAAGAGAAGCATATCAGAATGATGGTGGAGAAGTGAAAGGGGAAGCACATGGGAACAGCTGTAGGACCCAGTTTAAAACAAACAGGTGGAAGGGAGTGTAAGGATGTCTGAGAAGCTCCAATGTGTTCTAATCAGCCATGGGAGAGAGGGAGGCAAAAACACTGTACTTTCTCAACATGAAGGCTCAGGTCTTGATGAAAGCTGTACCTCAGTGAGGGGCTTTGGGCACAAGATGAAGAGAAGCCAGGAAAACTTGTTTGAAGATTCCAAGTTAAAATTTCAGTTGAATGATTTATTTACAACCAACAATTCAGCTGTTGGCTAAATGACTGAACTTATTAGGCTATTATTCTGGAAATTAAAACTTTCTTAAAACATTTTCTCTGTTATCTGTATTTTTTAACCAAATACTTCATACCTGGAATATACTGAATTAGTCAAATCTAGTTAACAAGAATTTTTTTGGAAGACTCTAGTCCCTGAACTCTTGGAGAGCTGAAGCCTTCTCTAGTTTTATTCATTGTGTATCCTTTGCAATATGTACGAGGTAGTAGGCATTTACTATGTAACTGTTGATTGAATGAGTAAATGGATTAATTAGTTTTCATTGCCAATTCATGTGCTTTCCAGATTTACATCTCCTTTAATTAGATGACTTTCCCTCTGAGGCTCTGGAACTATGGCCACAGATGCACACTAAAACTGAGGCAAGTCCATTTGGTAATTTCTCACTCTTTTTCAGTAGCATGTTTGTTGCAGCAAAGAAAAATTTAAAAGCATCTATCAAAAAAATAAAAATAGAATAAAGGCATCTATCAAGAGCAGAGGCAATTACTAGTGCATTTAGATGCAGCTGTGTACAAAAATGCATTTCTAAGAAAGCTCTGATCTTAAAATATGAAGGTATTCACCTACTTAGCACTAAATTAATTAATGAGATGTTCATAGGCATCTGAGCCCAGGTGATGTACCAAAAAGAGGAGCACAATTGCTCATTCTATTAATTACCTAATTAACCTTTTAGGACCAGAGCTTTTGGTGGGATTGTCATGAAATTTGAAGAACTTTTTTTTTTCAAAATAAAACTGGCTCTCAGTATGTGGTTACTCATAAAGAAAGGGAAAATTTTTAGGATAGCCATGGGTATTTTTAAAAATGGTGCCCATTAAAGGCCATAATATTGACGCAATTTTCCAGGGCTGGTTTTAGTTTCCCCACTGAGTGGTAATTAGGTCATTGGGCCAGTCCTCCTCTTGACTGACCATTATGATTTCACCAGGTTTACTTCTAAAAATAGCCTTTTGTAGGAATTGTTAGTCACTATCAGCTTTTCCCTGAGTTAATGTGGCTTTCATAAAGGTGCCAAAAGCACCTCCCTCGAAACTTAAGTTTTCCATGTGTTCATAGAACAAGTATATGCTAATTCACTCTACCAGTCTGAATTTTCTACGGTTCTGATTTGTCTGAACTAGCAGTGGAAGTTAATTTATTTTGTAGTCCTTGGACTTCCCTCTGAAGGCAACCATTGGCAAGCATTGTTTTGTGTTCATGTGAACAGCTACCTCCTGGGAAGAGGGAAAACATCTCTGTGATACTTAGAGTCTTTCTCCTAAGCCAGTTTGATTTGAGCCTGCCCCTTGGCCTGCTGCCTTATGCTTGTCCCCTGCTTTCTTTGAGGAGTTACACTTCTTCACTTAAAGAGCTCTTCTCTCAGGACAGTTGCCTGTGTTCACACAGGGAGTTAAGTGGGAGGCTAGACTGTAGTAGTAAAGAAATTGGTATCTCAGAGAGCATGGTCTACATAGATTGAAGCCAATGAATTAAAATCACCCCAGGAAGTTTTGTAGTGTAACTAATTAAGGTAACTATTACCAATCAATGACATATAGATTGATTTAGAGTTCTGGTACAGTGTGAAGATTAGAGATTTAGGTATTCCTCCATCTCTACCTTCCATTCGGTGCTCTCTATTCCATGTAACCACTCTAATCTAAAGGTTAAATCTTAAGTAAAAGGAACACAGAATCGATGTCAGGAGACCTTTCTAGTTTACCCATTCCTGTTACAAAAATTTTTAAGTTCCTAAAATGTACTATGTGCTAAAATATCCCTTAACTCTGCCAGTATTCCAACCTTGTCTATAAAACGACCAGATGTAAAGAAGAAATAATACAATTTTGTGAAATGGCTTTGCGAATTAGAACAGCAGCTCTCAAACTGAGATACACAATGTCCTAGGAGTCCCTAAGACCATTTCAAGTTGTCTGAGAAAGCAAAACTGTTTTTTATGATAATATAAAGACATGATTAGCCTTTTCCCCTATGCTGACATTTGTTTTGATAGTGCTAAAGCAAGGCTGGCACCTTACTATTAATCAAGACAATGCCATCAAACCGTATTTGTTATTGCATTTTTCATTGCCTTGGATTCATAAAATATATATATGAATATATATATATATTCGTAAAATACACACACACACACACACATATATACATAAAAGAGCCAGTTTCATACACATACATATATATATATAAAAGAGCCAGTTTCATTTAAGAAATCATGATGAAGTAATAAAGTTATACATTTTATTAAATCTAGAATTTTTCATACATGTATTTTTAGTCATTTGTGTGATGAAATGGGAGGTAGGCCTAAAGCACTTCTACTGTCTACAGAAAAAAAAAATACCCTTGTATAATTCTGAGTTATAAGCTGAACTAGTCATTATTTTTTATAAACACTATTTTTACTTGAAAGTCTAAAAATATAATTATTCAGATTTGGGTATTTGGTAGATAATTTTTCAGAAATGAATGAAACAATATATCATGGTTTTGATTTGTATTTCTCTGATGATTCATGACATTGTGCATTTTTTCATATACCTGTTGGCCATGTGCATATCTTTTTTGAGAGGTGTCAAAGTCCCTAGCTCATTTTTTTTTAAAGATTCATTTATTTATTTGGGGGAGAGAGAGAGAGCGGGGGGGGGGGAAGGGGCAGAGGGAGAGAGAGAGAAAGTATCCCAAGCAGACTCCCTGCTGAGCATGGAACCCGATGCAAGGCTCGAGCCCAAGACCCTGAGCTCATGACCTGAGCTGAAACCAAGTCGGACGCCCAACTGACTGAGCCACCCAGGCGCCCTTCCCTAGCTCATTTTTAAATTGGGTTATTAATTTTATTGTTGTTGTTGTTGCTGTTTTTTGGGAGGGGGGTTTGGTTTGTTTTTTGGTTTATGGTTTTTCTTTGTTTGTGTTTTGTTTTTTTTGTTATTGAGTTGTAAGAGTTCCTTACATATTTTGGAAACTAACCACTTATTAGATATGTGGTTTTTTCCATTCTGTAGGTTGCCTTTTCACTCCATTGATTATTTCCTTTGCTATGTATAAGCTTTTTTTTTTTTAAGATTTTATTTATTTAGTTGAAGAGAGAGACACAGTGAGAGAGGGAACACAAGCAGAGGGAGTGGGAGAAGGAGAAGTAGGCTTCCCACGGAGCAAGGAGCCCAAGGTGGGGCTCGATCCCAGGACCCTGGGATCATGACCTGAGCTGAAGGCAGATGCCTATGACTGAGCTACCCAGGCACCCCTGTAGAAGCTTTTTAGTCTGATGCAGTCCCACTTGTCTATTTTGCTTTTGTTGCCTGTCCTTTGGTTGTCATATCTATGAAATAAGACCAATGTCATGAAAATCTTCCCCTAGGTTTCCCTCTAGGAGTTTTAAAGTTTTAAGTCCTCAATCCAATTTGAAATTATTTTCATGTATGGTGTAAGATAATGGACTAATTTTATTCCACATCTATAGGGGGATGGCTATTATCAAAGTAATAAACAAACAAAAACCAAAAGATAGCAAATGTTGGTGAGGATGTGGAGAAACTGGAATTCTGGTATACTTTTGTTGGGAATGCAAAATGGTGCAACCACTAGGAAAAACAATATAGAGGTTTCTCAAAAAATTAAAGATAGAACCGATATATGATCCAGCAATCCTATTTCTAGATACTTATACAAAAGAATTAAAATTGGGATCTCAAAGAGGTATTAGCAATCCCATGTTCATTGCAGTGCTATTCACAATAGCCAAGATGTGAAAAAAACCTAATTGTTTGTTGGATGACTGAATAAAGAAAATGTGGTATATACATACAATAGAATATTACTCAACATTAAAAAAAGGGGGAAATCCTGCAATATGTGACAACATGGATGAACCTTAAGCACATTATACTAAGTGTAATAAAGTAGTCACAGAAGGACAAATATTGCATGATTCCACTATCTAAAATAGCCAAAATCAAAGAAGCAAAGAAGAGAATGGTGGTTTCCAGGGGCTAGGAAGGGGGGAAATAAGGAGTTGCTAATCAACATTATAAAATTTCAGTTATGCAAGATGAGTAAGTTACAGAGATCTGCTGTACAACACTGTGTGTATAGATATCAATATCATATTGTACTTTTAAAAATCTGGTAAGAGTGTAGATCTCATGTTAAGTTTCTGAAAGTTTTTCTTATAATCTATCAATCAATGAAATAAAGCTGTCATTTCAAGAAAAACAGCAGGTAGTGTTTGTCATTAATGATAAAATGTAAGCTTTCCAGCAAAAATTAGCATTTTGGAAAAATTGTTTCCATCACCATGAGCATGACAGTGTCCCAATATTTCAAAACTTTTCTGATGTGATTTGTGATAGCAGTAACAGATGTGATTGTTCAATATAATGAAGTGTGTCAATGTTTAGAGGATCCACATAAATTAGTTAGCCAATAACTTAGAGAATTAATATTCTCCATATAACCAATGCACAATATCAAAAACTCCTGTAGGGCTAGAAGATCCACTCAATGTTGTTTATATATATCTATTAGAGCACAAAAACATTCACTGATAGTATCTCATAATTTACATTGCAACTGAACTTTAAGACAGTACCTTTTCTAGAGTTTTGGTATAGTATCAAAGAAAAAATATCCATAATTATCTGACAAGGTTATTAAATTATTCTTCTCTTTCCAGGTACACATATTTATGTGGCCAGATTTTCTTCCTGTAATTCTCCCAAAACAAAACATAGAAACAGAATGGAGGCACCTGGGTGGCTCAGTTAGTTGAGTGTCCAACTCTTGGTTTCTGCTCAGGTCATGATCTCAGGGTCATGAGATGGAGCCCCACATTGGGCTCTGCCCTCAGCATGGAGTCTGCTTGCCCCTCTCCCTCTGCTCCTGCCCCCATTCCCACCCTCTCTTGCTCAAATAAATAAATAAATAAATAAAATCTTTAAAAAAAATACTTTTGAAACAGAATGATTCAGAAGCATATATGAGAATTTAGCTGTCTTCTTTTAAGCCAGACATTAAAGAGATTTCCAAAAATGTAAAACAATGTCATCTTTTTATTTGGGGGAGGAAGATATAGTCATTTTTCATTAAAATATGTTACTTAGTCTGACATGTAACTATTTCTCATTGCTATTGCAAATACACTAATAATTTTTTGAGATTTCTCATTTTTAATTTCTAATAATGGTAAATATTAATAGATATTACCCAAATAAACAAAAAGCTCTTTGGTCTCATTGGTTTTTAAGAGTGTAAAGGGGTCTAGGCAATAAGTTTGAGAAACACTACTTTAAAGTGATGTGTTTCTGCTGCTTCTCTCTGTTAATAAAAAAAACAACTAACTTAGAAGAAGGCACTGGGAAATCCAAAGACCCCAGTCCCTGCTGCTCTCTGACATACTGGAGGGTGGCTGCTCAGGTACTCTGTCTTTTCACTAGTTCAAGATTCACCAGGTTCATTATTGAATCTAGTTGGGCCCAGCAGTAAAATACTAGAACTATCAGTAATCAACTTTCAAGATTTTGTTTTCATTGATTTCCCCAGTTCCCAATGGTATACAATCCCTTTTTCTTTACCCATTTGGCTTCTTTTTTTTTTTTTTTTTAAAGATTTTATTTATTTATTTGAGAGAGAGAGAGAGAGAATGAGAGAGAGAGCACATGAGAAGAGGGAGGGTCAGAGGGAGAAGCAGACTCCCTGCCGAGCAGGGAGCCCGATGCGGGACTCGATCCAGGACTCCAGGATCATGACCTGAGCTGAAGGCAGCTGCTTAACCAACTGAGCCACCCAGGCGCCCCATTTGGCTTCTTAATAACAATTGCATACTGTTTGGTAAAAGGCAGATATTCATTGCAATCCATCAAAAACAAGGTCAGTTTACCTTCACAGCCACTGAGGTGATCCCTTCTTTGGAGTGCTTTCTTCTACTTCTGAATAGGTCTTGGCCTTCCTCTTTGGAAACAGTCAAATTGTCCACAAGCAATCATGTGTAAATATTAAGCAGTAGAGCTTCAGGATGTCCTGAAAATATTTCCATTCATAGTGTTCCATATACAACAATTGGAGGATTTTCACAATCCAGATATTAGAAATGAAACCGTTTTTATACCTGGATCTATCTAATTGAGTGCAATTAGCTTAGAACTATAAAAAATAAACTTAGTTGAAAAGTTAGGCATTACCCAAAGTGTGCCATTGTTTTACTCAATAAATATGTGTCCCAGACCTACAAAGCACAAGTCCCTATACCTAAGAATTTCCATTTAATCCTTACAGTGCCTCCCATTCTTTTGAAATAGGTGTTGTTATTTCAGTCTTACAGTTAGCAAAACAGAGAATCACAGAGTGAAACTTGCAGAACCAAAATTAAAAATGAGCTTTGTATGATTTCATATTAATGAGCTCTGTAACTAACACAGCATGGATAGATTAGGATAGGGAAAGATTTGAGGTCACAAACCCATTAGGAAGTCACTACATTGTTCCAATGAAAGGCAAAATGATGGCATTTTATTTTTGTTTTTTCTCCTGAAGAAAGAATTTTTCCAAGTATTTTTATGATATACAATCTCTCAATAAATGGCCAACAGAGTAGACATTGTTAGTTCAGAAGGCCTTAGTTTTGGTGTTTTCTATTGATTACTCATTTATCAATAACCCTTGAATAATTGCTAGGCAAAGAAACTAATTTGTACTAGATCAAATGCCATGGTTTTGGCATTTAAAAAATCAGCAATTGATATATTTTCACTTGTAGCGAATATAGCTAACAATATTTATTTTCCTCTCTAAAAATGTCTAAATCTATGCGGTTTGTTTCTCCATTTTCTTTTTCCTCCTCAGATCCATAAACTGAAGTCTGAGGAGCAAAACCCAAGCCTTTATTTTAACTTCCATTAAAAAGGTGATCTTCGAATACTGGATCTCTATTTCTCCAGAGGTAAAAAGTAGAATTTAATAATTTAATAAAGGCCTAATCCTAGGTATGTACAGGAGACTTGGATAGAATGAAAGTTCCCATTCCCAATTTCATCTCCATAGTGTGACCTCATTTGAGCATTATAAATAATTCCCATTCGTTGAAAAAAAATAATAATTTAGCAAAAATGCTTATAGAAGAAAGCAAGTATGTCTAAGCTTCCAAATTCGTATTTTAAAATTCAGCAAATGTTTTTTTAATCACATTTACATTTCTAGTAGTTTTTTTAAAAATGACCCCCTTCCTCTACTGCATAAGTCCCTCTTGGATTTCCCTTTACGTACAGGATAAAGTTGGTATTCTTCCATCTTAACCAAGAGACTACAAAGTCCTACCCATGTTTACTCTACAGCCTTAGGCATCCCTGCAACCCAGCTTGTCTCTTTCTCTCTAATCATGATGACATATTACCTACTTGCCTAAATATGATGTACTGTTTCACATTCATCTGTTATTACTGCTCATCCTACTTCCTGTTCTTCGAATGTTCTCCCTCCTCCCAGCACTGTCAGCCTGGGGGCATACATATGTCTTGACACTCACCTCAAGTACCATCTATTGATAAGAAGAACCAAGACTAGAACCCAAGAAAGTCTATGAAGACCTTTTTCTGGCAAGTCTGTTGTCCCCACCCTACCCTCAGCCAAACCTGAGCACATTTCTTCCTCTCGGCTAAAACCTGAATATTCTTCCATCATAATATGTTTACATCTGTGTTTCTCCCCCCAGATCTATAAACCTCTCAAAGACAGAGGCCCCTTTTGTTGACCTTCGTATCCTGGGCATATATTTTAACACTAGGCACATATTAGGCACTCAGTAAATATCTGTTGAACAAATGCATAGATTTTCTTCAGCCCAAAGACTTTCCACACCTGTTTAAATTTATAAAATATACATTAAGTCAATATTCTGGCTGATTTAAGAAGGTAAAACAAACACTATGGTGTAACCCAGAAATCCTACTCTGTGATCACTGGGGGAACTGATATTTTAAGATTAGTTGATACAAATAGTATGGCTGGAAGCATTAATGAGATTCAGAAAGAAAATGTGATTATCTTGGTATGAATTATATTCAAAACTGTGTCTAATTGTATTCTTAGTAGCACAGCTTATAAAAGCAGTGTTGTCAAATTAACTCTAGTGTCTATACAGATCCAAACTTTTTTGTGTTCTAACTGAAATATGTAGTATTTTAAACTAAAAAAAATGTGGCATTTTATGCTTAAGAAGTTACCTAGTCCAATGTCTAGGGTAAAGCAGATACTTGATCAATTTATCTTGAATGAATTAATGAATAAACTTATGAATGAATGAAAAGCAAATGAATTTGATCAATTCCTCTGAGTTTACAGATGATAAAATTGATAACCAAGTAGTTAAAAAACAATGACAGATAATGCAACACTATGGCTCCTGGATCAGTATCTACTGTGTTGTATGTAAATTATAAATATTATAATATTTAATAACTTTGGATGGAGGAGCACAGTCAGAGACATAGAACCTCAGTGCAGGACAAGAAACACTTATCCTAAACCTCACACATACCTTACATTCTGCTGTGTGCTGCAGATACAAAAAAGGGACCAATAAGCCAGAGTCTCCCCTAAGTACAGTCTCATAGCAGAGAAAGACAAAACAAGCATTGATAGTGCAATGTGATACATTTAGTGTTAGGGCAACACAAATGAGAAAGCAATCCTACCTGGGGAAAAACACAAAAGAAAAGAGGCGAGGAAGCCACAAGGAACAGATGAAGTTGAAGCAGCCTCTGAAGAGTAAGTAGGCATTTTCCAAATAGATGAGCTGGGGAATGGCATCCTAGGCAGAAGACACCAATGTCAGCTCATCTGACATCACGGAGGTAATGGACCCGTATAAAAAAAGGCTCCAAGAACAGAACCAAAGCCAACCTCAGCAGAGAGAATGGAGAGAAACAATTAGCTCCTTTGCCAGCCACTCCAGGGTGGGAAGCCAACATGCCAGGAGCTATGAAGAGCCTCGGGAGAATAAGAACAAAGAAGAGCCATCTGTCTGAAGGAGATGCATCCTTCCTGGGCCTAACGCATTACATGCAACACACATTGGTGGGAAATACCCTGACCTGAGCTGCCATCAGGAGACAGTTAATAATGCACTATATCCTCTAGGTCAACACAATAGTATTGCTTACTTGCTAATTCACTTATTTTATTTACAGCGCCCGATTCATTTTTGCATAGGTTCTCTTTGTAATTTTCTAAATATTAATATATCTTTTAAAGATTTTATTTATTTAAGAGAGACGGAGCATGATGCGGAGCTCAAGAGACACTGAGATCATGACCTGAACTGAAGTCGTGCTCTTAACTGACTGAGCCACCCAGGCACCTCTAAATACTAATATTTTAATTCATAGACAGCATTCTTTATCCCAAGGGATTAAAAAAAAAAGGTGTATATCAATACATGCCTGATATCAAAATTTATGTTTTAGCACACAGCTTTAGATGCAGAAACATCACACTCATGTGGGTTGCTCTCTAGACTCGGTTACATCCAACATTAGAAGTTTAAAATCCTGAGGTGAAAAACGTATCAAAGAACGAATACTGTAGATTGACTATAGGTAAAAATAAGCTCTTGGAATCCAGTATCAGTGACACCCTCATCGTCATTAAAAGTGGGGGCCTGTAACTGAGCTGTCTTCATAGGCAATTACTGAGATAGGGGTCACATCCCCATTTCATCCCATCCGACTCAATTCCTTAATAACCACAGGAAGTAACAGATCACATAGCATGAGAAATAGGAGGGAAAAACAGTAGATTAGGATAAAATAATTCAAAATGGACATTAGGAGAAGGAAAACAGGAAAGAAAATGGCTCAGATTCCTGGGAGAAAGATTATATAAAAAAATGTACAAGAGATTGACAAGAAGGTTCCCCAGGTCTCTTATTATTGCCTTTGTCATCTTCATCACCACCACCACCACCACCACCATCATCAGGTAGTATGGCATACATAATGTTTCAAGCCCTAGATTAGTTTTCAAAAGCACCAGTCTACAAACTTATTACCGTTAGCCCTAAAACCGTTCAATTACATGACTGTAAGCCTCAATTTCCTTATCTGTAAAATGGGGAAAATAACAGTACCTAACTCAAGAGATACTTAGGATAATTAAATAAGATCATCCCGATAAAGTTTTAGCACACAGAAGAGACCCTCGATAAAGTCCACTGTCGTCGTCATCATCATCATCATCTGAAAAATTCCCGATTGCCAGTTTTTTGTAATACCAGCCAATTCAAAGAGAGATTCCTATATCTTACACCAGAAATCTGGTGATGATCACCAAACATATAGATGAATATGAATTATCAATGGACTACTTTTTCATCATGTGGAAATTGTCTTGAAATAAGCAGTAATGATCATATTCTCCAAAATATTTTTTGAATCTTCTACTAATGAAAGGCTTTTTTTTTTCTTGGTGAACATAATCCTGGTCACTTTGAAAAATTAAGGAAGTTGCTTTTGTTTTGTCCACACTGCCTTGATTTTTTTTAATGCTAATACACACCCTTCTTCTTGAACAAACTCCAGCCAGACAGATATTTGCCATTCCATTATTGTTTTAAAGTGTTAGCCCCAGACACATAAGCATTGTTGGAATGCAATGGAAAAAAAATGTTTTAAATCTCAAATGGGGTAATAAACTGCAGCCAGAAGCTAATTGTCCTGAAACCTGAGCTTTTATAACATATTACTACTGTAGTGGGACCACTCAGCACTCCTTCGGTGGGGTTGTTGTGTAATTGGTAGTAGATTACGTTGCAGACATATAAAAAAAAAAAAAAAGATGTCAAATCAGACATTTCTGCTTATTACTGTAGACCTCAGCATAATTCTCAAAGCAATCAATGCATTTCATCCATTAAACTATTGATGGGGGTTATTAATTCATATAATGTTTAACTACTCACTGTGGACTTTCTCTCTGCCAACTTTCTTCCACCCAAGAAGTCCTGAAATGTTGCCGCTCCTGTCAAAAGAAATGAATCATTAATAAGAACCAGCAAGGCCAGAGGCGAGCTAGAAGCTAGGCCATGATATATATATAGGCTTCACATTCTTTTAATTTGGTGCTGAACAGCATGTGTAAAAGGAGCAAATAGCCCAGTAGGGTTTTACCAAGAGTCTGAAAGAAACACAAAGAAGGATATATCCATCAAATCTATTTATTGAGTATTTAGGGATCTGAGAATACTTTTTATTTTTAGACAACACATTTGGTAGACACTTTAAGAGTCAACAGTAACAAGAACTTATAAGTAATACTCCAACTAAACTCTAACCCATAGGAGGCCAGGGCAACGATCACACTCATCTGCCAAAGCCTTAACAAAATCAGGCAAGCCCAGGCAAGAGTAGGCCTAGGTCCAAAGAAAATTTTGTGATAAGAATGTAAGAAATACCTCTTCTCCCAAGTCTTAATCTTTGTATCGTGTTACTGTTGTTCTTTTTCTACCCCCCCACCCCGTCTGCCGTTTTGAGACTCTCCGCCTTTAGGGGAACGCTAGTACCAACATGGGCTTACAAAATGAAGGTGTTTGGTTATTAGAAGAAACTTGTAGGTTAGCCTGGGTGGCTCAATTGGTTAAGCGTCTGCCTTTGGCTCAGGTCATGATCCTGGGGTCCTGGGATCAAGCCCCACATCGGGCTCCCTGCTCAGCAGGAGGCCTGCTGCTTCCCTTGCTTGTGTGCTCTCTCTCTCTCTGTCTCTCTCCCTCTCTAACAAATAAATAAATAAAATCTTAAAAAACAGAGAGAAACTTGTAAAAAAAAAAATAAATAAAAATAAGAGACTTGTGTGATAACAAAAACCATGAGCTTTGAAGTCAGATTTGAATCTATAGTCTGGTTCAGCCATCTCCTTATTGAAAAATAACGTTACCCCCCTGAGTTCCAATCTCCTCCTGTATAAAATGAGGGTAATAATACTTATCTCACAGAGCTTCGGTAAAGTATAAAAGGAATAGCATACATCAACTACTGACTAGAATTCTTGGCACTAAGATGATAATCAGTGATGGGCAGAGGATGGTGACAATGATGACAGAGAAGGAAATACAGCCCCCTTGGTCAGTGTGGACCTTCACACTTAAGTCTCCAAGCAGATCTGAAGCCTAGATCAATATCAATATCCTGAAAACTTCATTCCATCCTATATGTGTTTTGCTTTAGCCACCTGTTGGGCATTTGCCAGACTGATTTTTAAAAACCAGTGGAAGAGTAAGCCTGGCCAGAAGAGGAGGAGAGTAGCCTTCATCTCACTAGTAGCTGAAAAGCCACACCCAGTTAGAGAACGCGGAATAAAGTTTGGAATCTGAATATCCTCACGTTATTTTCAGGCTGCCTAAAGGATTCTCTCAAACAGGCAAGAACAATTCCTTCAATCAAGTTTTGAATAAATCTGATAGTAAAGAAAACTTCTGTGGTAAGTGAATTATGGAACTGAACTTAATAATAATTTTTATATCTCTTTTCTTACTCTGAGAACAGTCAGGCTTCTTATACTTGTGGCATGTTTTAAGATTTTACAACACATGTCTGAAATCTCAGCTGACACTCACCAATACCTCATGAGCTCCTTATTACTACCATCACCAATTTACAGGTTAAGCTCAAAGTGGACTAAGCAACTTGCCCAGTTGTCACATCACTGGTGTGTCACAAAGACACAATGACGTTGCCAAACTACAGGCACCAAGTCCAGGGATATTTCACTAGAGGTTTAGAAGTGTGTTTATAATTGTACTGCTGAAGGCCACAGATCAACTTGAGTCGGCACGCTTTAATTAAGCCTCTTAGGGAGTTATCTTTTGGCTCTGAAAATGTTTCATATACAAAGGTCTCCTGTTTTTTGAGGGTCTTCTGGCTCTAAAATATTTTTAAATACACAAAACATGACTGGTTTCTTAACCATACTAATTTAATTTCAGGTGAATATTATTTATCACAAAGACGACTTTGCAAGTATTCTAGACATATTGCCATTCATTCACACATCTAAAAATACTTTAAGCCTTTATCATGTGCTGGGCAGCTCTAGACATAAAAGTAAAAAAAAAGGAAAGAAAGAAAAAACAGGCAAAAATCTCTACTCTTTTGAAGCTTTCACTCTAAGTAGGGAGCAATGAAATATACAAAGTATGCTGTTATATTTGTGTAATGGTGTGAAGTTTATAGAACAAGTGGGAAATGGGATTAGGGATTGCTGGGGTGCTATTTTAAATAGAGCTGTTTGGGAAGACTTCACTGATGAGATCAGAGGTGATCAGAAATCTGAAAAAATAACCAAGTAGGGTGACCTGTTAGAAAGATATTGCAGGGCACCTGGGTGGCTCAGTTGGTTAGGCGACTGCCTTCGGCTCAGGTCATGATCCTGGAGTCCCGGGATCGGGTCCCACATCGGGCTCCCTGCTCGGCGGGGAGTCTGCTTCTCCCTCTGACCCTCCCCCCTCTCATGCTCTCTCTATCTCATTCTCTCTCTCGCAAATAAATAAAATCTTAAAAAAAAAAAAAAAGAAAGATATTGCAAAAAAATAAAATAAAAAATAAA
Source organism: Neomonachus schauinslandi (assembly GCF_002201575.2). Lineage (NCBI taxonomy): Eukaryota > Metazoa > Chordata > Mammalia > Carnivora > Phocidae > Neomonachus > Neomonachus schauinslandi. The sequence continues at coordinate 50,932,224 of NC_058417.1, forward strand.
TAAAATAAAAAAAAGAAAGAAAGATATTGCACTAATCTGGGTAAGAAATGACGGTGACTTGGACAAAGATAGTGAGATAGTGAGAAGTGCTAGAATCTGAATATATTTGGAAGATAGAGCCAATAGGATTTACTAGCAGATTAAATGTGGGGAGTGAGAAGAAGACATAATACTTGGCTTAGACTCTCACAGGTGAGTGTCCACCAACTGAGACAGGGAAGACAGAAGCAGAAGCAGGGCTGGGAAAGAAAATCACAGTGTTACACACGTTAAGTTTTAAGTGTCAGTTGGACCCCTGAGTAGAAGAGTCTTGTGTGCAGGCTAGAGAACTCTGAAGTTTAGAGAAGTCCTGGCTGGAGATAAAAACTTGTAAGTTGTCTGTGTATGGGATGCACTTAAAGCCATGAAACTTAATGACTTCTAGGGAGTGCAAGTAGATAGAGATGAGGCTCAGGGATGAATCCTAGGACCACCCTATGGTTAGAAGTGGGGGAGTTCAGTGCAATCAGCAAAAGACTAAAATGAAGATTAAGAAGGCTGTTGCTCAAGCATGTAGGACATACTTCTGTATCTCCTCAGGGAGAAAATATTTATCTTTTGTTCTTTTAGAGGTCAGAAGGAGAAGGTGAGATAGACTGGGGACAGGGGGCAACTTTAAGAGAGCAACCAAATACAATGCGGGGCCAACTCTAAAGCAACAGAAAATAGACCAAACTGAGAAACATGTGAAGTGTGATTAAGATGTGTTTATTGAGGAACCTCTATACTGTTTTCCACAGTGGCTGCACCAGTTTGCATTCCCACCAACAGTGCTACGGTTCTTTTTTCTCCACACCCTCTCCAATACTTGTTACTTCTTCTCTTTTTGATTCCAGCCATTCTGACAGGTGTGAAGGGATATCTCATTGTGGTTTTGATTTGCATTTCCCTGATGATGAGTGATGTTGAACATCTTTTCATGTGTCTGTCGGCCATCTGTGTATCTTCTTTGGAAAAATAAATAATAAAAACAGAATTACCATATGATCCAGTAGTTCTACTACTGAGTATTTATCCAAAGAAAACAAAAATACTAATACAAAAAGATATATGTATCTCTATGTTGTTTTTTTTGTTGTTGTTTGCAGCATTATTTACAATAGACAAGGGAGCAACCCAAGTGTCCATCAAGAAATGAGTGAATAAATATGTTATACACACACACACACACACACACAATGGATTATTACTCAGCCATAAAAAGAATGGGATCTTGACATTTGCAACAACATGAATGAACCTAGAGGGTAAAATGCTAAATGAAATAAATCAGACAAAGAAAGATAAATACCATATGATTTTACTCCTATGTGGAATTTAAAAAACAGAACAAACAGAGACAAACAAAAAAAGACTCTTAAATACAGAGAACAAATCGGTGGTTTCCAGAAGGGAGGTAGGTGGGGAGATGGGTGAAATAGGTAAAGAGGATTAGGAGTACACTTATTGTGATGAACACTGAGTAATATATAGAATTTTTGGATCATTATTTTATGTATATGAAATCAATATAACCCTGTACATTTAACTGTACTTCTATAAAAAGTAAAATTAAATCTTTTTTAAAAAGATGCCTCTATCGCTTCTCGGCCTTTTGGCTAAGATCAAGTGTAAAAAGATGCCTCTATTGATTTCCCTATGGGGCTCTTAAAATGACTCAGAAAGCAAGCATGTTTGCAAATTTGGAAAACACTGTAGATCATACATAGAACCCTCATACTCTACCCCTTTTTTATTTAAGATTTTATTTATTTATTTGAGAGAGAGGAAGGGAGAGAGAGAGAGCGTGAGCCAAGGGGGAGGGGCAGAGGGAGAGGGAGAAGCAGACTCCCCACTGAGCAGGGAGCCAGACACAGGGCTAGATCCCAGGACCCTGAGATCATGACCTGAGCCGAAGGCAGATGCTTAACCAACTGAGCCACCCAAGCACCCCCTCATACTCTACTCTAGATTGAGTACTCATTTTTCTTTGTTTTTCTCTACTGTGTCCTTTAAAAACAGCAATGTAATTCCATGTTCCCTTATCTCTACCTCTCTTATGAAATTTCTCATTTTGCCCCAAATTGCCTGATACCAAAATAAGGAGTCCTTGAGGGTTTAGTACAAGTTGAAGTGAAACGTCCAGGTCCTGCTCACAGTGTTTGTATGAGACATGCCCTTAAACATTTACTGGATATACAAAATACTTGCTTAAATTCAGAGATTATCTCTGCATCATGAGTTCATGTCCCTTCTCCTAATGTGAAAAATCAGTGGGAAAACAGTTTGGCAGTTCCTCAAAAAGTTACACAAAGAATTTCCATAGACCCAGCAACTCCCTTCCTAGGTATATATGCCAAAGAGTTGAAAATTTGTTCTCAAACACATACTTGTATACAAATGTTCATAGCAGCACAATTCACAATAACCAAAGGTGTAAACAATCCAGATACCCACCAATGGATAAATAAATAAACCAAATGTGGTATCTACAAGCAATAGAGTATTACCCAGCCATAGAAAGGAACAGAGTACTGATACACGTACAACATGGATGAACTTCACAAACATTATACTAAGTGAAAGAAGCTGGCTAAAAAGGCCATAGAGTCCATTTATGTGAAATATCCAGAATAGGTTAATGCATAGAGACAGAAAACAGATTGGTGTTAGCCAGGGACTGAGAAGTTACCGTTTAACAGGGAATGGTTTGTGTGTGTGTGTGTTGGGGGGGGGTTGTTTTTGTTTTTGTTTTGTTTTGTTTTGTTTGGTGAGGGGTGTTGGGAGGTGAAAATGTTTTGGAACTTGACATGTGTGGTGGGCGTGCAACATTGCAAATGTGCACCATTTGCACACACCGTTGAATTATACGTTCTAAATTGGTTATGTGAATTTTATCTCAATTAGAAAATATGAGAGGATCCATTCTAGACCAGAATTATGTGTATATAACATATATATTTTTTTCCTTACTTTGGGTTGCATAAGCTTCTTTCACTCTTCTTCCTTACACGCCCTTCCTAGAATTGCTGACTGGAACTAGAAATGCAACTGAAGTCTCAAAACCACTATTTTCCCTAGCACAAAGCTAAATCCTCATATATGGATTCAATCTCCCCCATGATTCCAGAACACTTGGTAGAATGAAGCACTTTCAGCATGCTTTAAAATGCTCTGATTTTTTAATTTTGAAGTGATTTCAGACATATCAAAAGGTTTCAACACAGTGCAAAGGGCTCTTTTACATTCCTCACTTAGATTCCCTATTTTACATAAAACAAAAAATATACAGCATGCTTTACTGATTAGACAAATGGGTAAAATATGCATATGTATGTACATTCAGGTGTACATACACGTATACTGTCTCTATATGCATGAAATATTTTTTCACGTATCTATATTCAATATCTGTGTATCATAGACCCATATATGTATGCATGCATAAATGTGTGCATTTACCTATTCGCATGTATGTGTGTGGATGTATATATAACCATGGACATGTATATATGTGTATATGCATGTACACACATCATATGCATATGCACATGTATATGTATAAATATGTATGTAGGTATATACACACATCATCTTTTTTTGAAAAGACATGTTGCCTCTTGACTCATATACACTCTTATTTCCTAAAACCAAGGACATTCTATTGTATTGCTACAGTACAATTATTAAAATCAGGATACTAATATTAACAGTACTAAAATCTAATCTATAGCTCTTTTCAAATTCCAGTACTTGTACTAATAATGTACTTTTTAGCAAAAGAAAAAACATAGAGCTGAAATCTATGGAATAAATTGGAATGAAATGGGTAACTAGAAGTTTTTGAAGACCTTCCCTTGTATCTAGCTCATTGTATTTTTAATCACCAATATAATATATTATGCAGCATGCCTGGGGTGCATGAAGGTTAGATTCAGGAATCTATTTCATTCAATTACCTAATCTCAAATATGGGTGCTTTTACACTGTGAAACTATTAATCACTCTTTTAAGAATAGAGGGAGGGCCAACCAAAAAAATCATAAGGGTCTGAATATCTTTCAGCCTAAAAGTGTTCTCTGTTTACTTTTTCTTTGATCATGAAAATCCACAGGCAGCCATAAAAATTTTACTGGAGCAATAATTATTTGAAACTTTCAGGGTGTCTCTAAAGTACTTTATAACAACCTCAAGTATCATAACTTGATATTATTTCTACTTTTCTACTTATAATGAAAACAAGAGTTGTAAGTCCTATTCATCATTTCCACATGAAAAAACAGTAGAAAAAATGGTGTGTTTATTCACCTAGAAAATGCCCAGCTGTGGTTTATTAACCACATTTTAGTTACTCATCTTTATGACTCTCAAATAGAGATAAGATAAAATCACAAAGACCTCCCAGATGACAGGTTCAGCAAGGCCACTGGATTTGAGGGAAGCTGGAGTATTCTGTGATTGCTTCATGGGCAGCAACAAATTATCCATGTTCAAGGTATCTGTCTTCCATAATTAGTAAGTTAAAACCTAGAACCAGTTTCACAGCACTGTCTGTGATCTAATTGGCATATCCTCTTAAGAGTGAACTGTTGAGGATACCAGTCCTGCAAACTCATGTTAACATCAGCCCTATGTATTTAATATATACATGTAATGAGATATAAGATAGATAGATATTCTAAATAATGCTTGCTCATTTTATCTATCATCTATCTATCTATCTATCTATCTATCTATCTATCTATCTATCATCTATCTTTAAAAAGTCTGCTCTAAGCAACTTCAATGTATCATATCCCTGTTAAGACAGGAACACGAAAGAGTATATAAGGCATCTTTGGCCATAAGAAGCTCACAATCTAGTTGGGATCATTGACTTGTAAAGAGATAAACCATACATCAGCATCAACAGTTCTCTAACATATGTCTGAACTGAGTGCTGTGAGATCATGAAGAGTCTGGCCAAGATTCCTGGATTTATCTGGGAAAGTTTCACAGAGGAAGTGATACCTGAGCTGTGAAATTGTGATGGTCAAACAGGAATCTGTCAGGAAAAAAAAAAAAGGTTGGGAAGGACATTTACATAGCTAAAGCTGAAGAGATATCTATCTCTATATAATAGATACGCATCTCTCTTTATATATATCTATAAATGTAGATAAAGATACACACATATATACATGTATAAACATGAATGTATGTACACATATGCATATAGAATACACACACACAAATACATAATATCTAAGTGAGAGGTGATGGTGGCCAGTCATGAGGAGCTCGTACATACATTTAATATATTTATAATTTGCAGTTATTTTAAAGGGTGGAGAAGACCTAGAAGGCCCAGGGTACAGAATAAGTGAAGTCAAGTGCTCTCCAATTTCATGGCTTCTCCTGGAAAAGCTTAAATAATGCCACAGTCCCTTCTAAAGTGCCTCTCATGCATTGGTTGCTATGGTCTATCACATGTTCTAATACCCTGACCAAAGTTCATTGTAACAGGAATATGCATCATACTCAACAAAAAACAGTCTATACATGGAGGGCGTGCTATTAATTGGCCTAGGACAAGAGAACTGGCCCGTACTAGATGGTGATGTATGAATCACCCTGCATCTCTCAGCTTCTTTTTCTCTGCAATCAGCATTTCACCTCCTCCTCTGTACAGCGTCTGGTCATAGATGAAACACAAAAGTGAAGCCATTAGATGCCGAGAGAAGCCATGAGTCAAGGAGACCTTCTGAGTCAAGCTCTGACTTCATCTCACCTGCCTCCTTCCTCACTCACCTGTCTGCAGCTACGTGGTACCAGGCCATCCCCCCCGTCTTCCTCAGGGACTCCCGGCACTTGCGGTTCCCACTGCCTGTGATGCTCCTTTCCCAGCAAGGCTCATGCCCTCCTTTTTATTAGGTCTTTATGATAATGTCATCTTTCAGGGGTGGAAAGGAGTACTTCTGGCCACCCGTATCTAAAACTCTACCCTCCACACATTTCAAAATCCCTTTCCTGCTTCATTATTTACTCCTTGGTGCTTATCACTATTGGACATACTATGGCTCTCCCCCACATCCATCTTTTTGCTCTGTTTTGTCTCCATCCTGCACTAGAACATACCCCCAAGTGCAGAATCTTGTCTATTGTGTTCACTGCTCCACCCTCCACCCCTAGTGCTTAGGTCAGAGCCAGACACCTGGAGGGCACTTGGACAAGTAATTCTTCAACCCCAACTCACCCTAGATCCATTTTCAGCCCTCTGTGCTCTACTCTGCCCTGGGAGGTAAAGTCCTGTGAGCTGCATCCATCATTAGAGGGCTTCTGGGTGCTTCAGCCAATGGAAAGCATTATGAAGATGGTGGAGGGAGGGAAGAGAGAGGGGCTGTGGTATTCCTTCCTCACTCATCACTGTTTTGGTCCTTCATCTCCAGCAGGAGCTGCATCTCTCCACAACTAGAAAGCTCCTGCCAGGACCCTAAATGCAATCTTTCTTAATTCCTTCCACTGTGGTGGTGTAATGGCTTTCTGCTGCTCCTAATCTCTGGGTACTGCATCCTCTTTAGATTTTTACTTGAAACCCTGCCCACATATCATTAAGTTGACCCTTCATTAAAATCTTTTCATTTGTACCATCTGCGATGAGCTCTCTTTCCTGCAAGGACTCTGCCTGATAAAGAACTCAATAAACACTTGTTGAAGCAAAAAGCCTCGGCATCCCTTGAAAACTTGATGTACTGGCTTTGGCACTGGAACTGCCATTGGAGGGACACTATAGGAGAAAAGGCTACAAGTCAGCAGTGGGGAGGTAACTCTCGAATGTCCAGCCAAGCCTTGAATGTATATATGTAATGCAAGAGCCACTGGTTGAGGAGTAAAGGATTCAATTCACAAGCTACTTTTCTTCATCATGCCAATCATTTGTCTAGTTATTTTGTATGTCAGCTGAATATTTTTGTGCTGATAAAATATGGTGTTTGAAACAGATCATAACATTCACAGAGTGGGGTGGTAGAGGGTGAGAGGCAATGAAATAAGTGTTGGATTCCAATTTGCCATTTGGCCAATTTGCTTAATTTTTCGGAGCGTGGCTTGCTCATCTACAAAATAAACAGAAACTTCATGAGAAGTTAGAAGTATAAAGATATGACTTATGTAAAGTGCTTGTCACATCAGTGTGTGACATAGTAGTTGCTCAATAAAAGTCAGTTTCTCCACCTTTTCTTCCTGGTTTCAATTCACCTTTTTGTTCCCTCTCTCATGGACCTGCCTGATATAAAATAGGATCAGAGACATTTTATTTTGCTAAAACCTTTAAATTTCCTGGTTTGAAAAAAAAGTCTGTGCAGTAATGTTTCTGGTCAGGAAAAAGAAGGAATTTTATTACCTGGTGGACATTCAGACATCCAAGTATAAGAGGTAAAAAGAAAGAGAGAAGAGTCGGTAATGAGACTAAGTCACCCTCCTGACATAAGGCCTCCAAAAAGGTCTGCCCCATGCTGTACAAGCAACTCGCTACGCTTGATTGCTTGGCAAGTTAAGCAATATTCCACAAGCATCGGAGTTGCATACCACTGGATCAAAATTGAGCCCATTTCAAGATACTGAACAAGAGAAACTTGGCTGCTTTTTTTTGCCATAGGGGGAAAACAGAGGGGCCTTCTTGGAAGATTATTGGTGTGGAATTCTTAGTTATAGCTTTAAAATTTGCCACTTTATGTGCATGTTAGGACATATAGACATATTTCCACTCCAACATAAAACGTCCCCCCTTGTCTTTTTTTGTTTATAAAAAAGCAAAGAGCATGCTATGAAGGTAGGAGAGCATCAGAGGTTTTGCTTCCAAAAAATTTGACACACTATGGGGTGGAATAACAGAACTGAATACACTTTCAAACAAAATGCTGTGTTTAAGTATGTCCACATCCTGCAAGCTCACTCATGGGTGACAGCATATCCAATATCCATGGGTATGCATGTGCTGTGTTGATTTTCTTGTGCTCCTGTGTTCTTTTTGTGCTAAAGCAATGGGGACTCCCCCAACAGATTATAAAACTGCCAATGATTGCCCTTTCTGCCTCCAATGGGGCCCGTGAAAAAACTTGTGGCGAAGGGGGGGGCAAAAATAAAAGAGGCAAGTTCTGAAGTTCACCCTTGACCACACCCACTCTGTAGAAGATGCAATCATGGATGCTGCCAATTTGGAGCAGTTTCTTCAAGAGAGAATCCACGTGAATGGCATACCTAGGAATCTTGGTGGAGACTGGGTTGTAACCATTGAGTTGGGACTTGTGTTACTTCCAGATTAACCAGGATGAGGAAGAGGAGAAGATGAGGATTAAAATTCATTTAGCAGGAATATTTTGTATGAGTTCTTGAATAAAACTAGGGAACCAAAAATTAAACAAACAAACTGCAGTGATTGCTATATCTATGTTAGCTATTGAATAAAGCCAGGATGACTACAGAGATGAAATCAGCTCTGAACTTGAAGGCCAAGAGGACAGCAATGAAATATTTCAATCCCTTTCAAAACAACACAACACAAAACACAACTAGAAAATTAGAACATCCTGGATCACAACCTTCCCTTGGGTCCTGCAGAAATGTTTGCACAGCTAACTCCATGTTGGTTCTGTCTTTAATCATGGGCTATAGTTGTCAAACACTCACATTGCAAGAGTCAGTACAATATTACTGAAATACACAGATGCATCGCATTTCAGGACGAAAAATGGTACCATGAAAAACAAGAAAATTGAGGTTCGCCATTTTTTTTTAAATTCTGATAGGCAAAAAGCAGATATATAAGTTCAGGGGACAAATCACATGGATTAACACATGCTCTGACATGCAGCACTGTTGGCAAATGAAGCGGCAGAGATGGAAATATTCCCTGATGTTGGTAGACAGGCGCCAACACTACTCTGAAAAAGTGCCAGCACACACATACACACGGGTGTTCCTTCTGCCTTACCACTAGGTTTAGTGTAAGATTTATACAGCCTATAGTAGAATAAAAATTATCTTCTCAACACATTAAAAGTAAGGATTCTTTAGGCAAAAGTTAGATGAGATTGCCATTAAAACTGTACTCCTTACTACAAATACTTGGTATCTATTATGTGTTTTTTCTCTATGACTGATAAGATGATGTCTAAGGTACATCCCTATCTTTAAGCAGACGTGGCAGAGTAAAAATCAACAACCAAAGAACTTAATAGGTAATACATACAAAACAAAGTTCACAGAGTTAAGAGAAAGGAGTGATCACTTCCTGTAATGGAACGGGGGAGAGCAGAATGTGCCATGAAAGAGTAAAATTTCACTAAGAATTTGGAAGTTAAGTAGAATTTTGATGGGTAGAAGTGGAAGTAAGGTGAAGGAAATGGACAGCTGTTCCCCCAAAAATTAATATCATAAAGAAAACTCTAAAGACCTGCATGGATTGTGACATAATGAGAAATATATTGCTTTAAAGGCTGGAAGTGTGGGGTTCCTAACCGCAGCAGAGCCTAGCTTGTCCTGACTTGCAGAAGTCAGGTAGGGCTTGGATATGAAAAGCCTGGTGCCTGCCAGTGCTCTTAATTCTGATGCTCTGTGGCCTCCATCAGTGGTGCAAGGACTCGCCCCAGACTCCCGAGTGCCATCCACATTCGTCCCAGACACATTTTCCCTTGACAGCCAGTCAATCACTTCAGTTAACAGTGTTGCCCCTTCCTGAGTTCTTTTTCCATAGCAGCATGAGTGATGCACCGTGTTTAAATAAGGGTCCCTTTATTGGAATCTTCTGATGAGTATTCATATTCAATGTAATTTTAAATATTGGGTCATTACTGAGAAGCCCATCTACAAACACTTTACCCCAAACTCCTTGTCATGAATCATCTCTAATGTCCATATGTTTGTTCATTTAGCAAAATATCACGAAGTGTTTCTCTATGCCTGTATAGCAGATCCTGTCCATGTCCTGCTCTCATCCTGCTGTCCTTATTATTTCAGTGCACACTACCAGCTTCCAATGACCAAATCCTGCTTTCTTTTCTTTTTTCCTTCCTTACGGGGCTTTCTCTTATAGCTAGAGTATGTTTTGCCACCCAACTGGTAGGAGTAATTGACCCTAATTATCACAAAGAACTAATGTTATAAAATGGGGTCAAAAATATGTGTAGAACTCAGGGAACTGAATGCTTCTTGGTGCTTCTATGCCTGGGGATGAGACTAAATGTGTGACTGCAGGAGGTTCAACAACTGCAGCCTGTCAGGAGCCTGGTAACCAAGGGCTCTGATATTTAGGGAAGAAGTTCTGAGGTTCTACTGGGTGGGCAACCAGCAGAAATGTAGGGCAAGAATGAGGAACATATGAAATGTGTACAAGAGAAGGAAGAAAATAAAGGTCAAGTGCAGCCTTGAGACCAACTGGAGCTGAATATGGTTTACCCTGAGACCCCTCCTGTTTGAAGCATTTTATTTAATGATTTAATAAATTGCATCTGGCCACCGCCTCGAAGCATCGACATAAGACAGAATGAAACTGACATGGCGCACCAGTGACAGGAGTGACGCAAGCAATGGTCAGCCTGTCGTAGATTATTCCAGTGCCCACCAACATCTCACACTTTCCACTTCAGTGCAACCACCAGCACCTGCGCTCCGCTGCCCAAAGGCTCTCTATTGCTTCGGGGGGGGGCCCCCCCCCGCCCCCCCTCCCCCCCCCCCCCCCCCCGCCGGGCCCCCCCGGGGGTGTTGTGTGTGGGGGGGGGGGGGGGGGGGGGGGGGCGGCGCTCTGCTGCCAGCACGGCCCACTGGAGTTGCCCGCGAATTTAAAAACAAAACCCTGGGAATAGCCCTAAATCAATAAAATTGACTGGAGTTTGTCTATCATTTCTCTAGTGACCCCACTCTTCTTATAGGATGACTCTAAGTCATAGGCTCTACACTGATCCCTAATTTCCCTCTGTGAGTTAATCTCCATTTATCCACAGTTGAACTGGTGTGGTAACACACTCTTTCTTGGCTGCATTCCCTTCTTTGTCTGTCTTCCTCAATCTCCTGTGGGTATTTTCTGTCAACCCCCAAATAAAATACTTTCACTCAAATCCTTGACTTAAGTTCTGCTTCTGAGATCCCCAACTAAGGCAGTCTGGTACTTGTCATTTGGTCATACTGTTGGCTGTTCCCCAGGAAATGGAGTAGATTTTGAGTTCAGATCAACAGGCCTCCCAGAAAATGTGGACAGGAAGATAAAAGGCTCATAATTTCACTGGCAGGAATTCCCTCCTCTACTCTATTTCAAGGCCACCTGTGAATGGGCTGCAATGCTATGGGGCAGGTGATTTCTGGCTGCTCCTGGCATAACCTAGATCCTTAGGGAAGATAATAAATTATGTAAAGTAGTCATGCTACTATCAAGAGAGAGCATCACAGTTCATGCGAGCGTGAGACAAAGACCATAATTATTTCTCTTTTCTCAGTTATTGACTAATTCACTGACTCGGTCATCCTCAAAATCTCACAGAACAGTTCTATGACATCCCTTATTTGTAACCTCATTCCTATGGCACCTTAAATGTATCAATATAGAAATCAGATCAATCAACTGTATCAATAGACTCAGCTTACCTCATATGCTTGGAATTAAGCCACACATTTCAGACTTTGCATCTTATACTCAAGTTTAACTGCCAAGGATATACACCTGACCCAGGCTGGACAAATCCAATCCTTTCTTCCATAAATTCTGAGTTGGGATTTACAAAAACTAGTTAACTGAAATGGGAAGCTTGCCTGAGAAGACCTTATTTAATTATATCCAGAGTTAAGAAAAGAAAGATAAATCCTAGGAAACAGAGAAGGAGAAGAATAAAGCCCACCTGCAAGAGAAAGAAGAGATAGTGCAACTAGAGATTTGGAGAAGGTAATCTTATTTCTAACAGCTTCTTAGTGCCTACTTCCAAGCTTTTATGTGGTCCTGCTATATTTTCTCTCTTGGATCTATAGAGCCCACTGTACCTTAGAACAATTTTCTCCCTTTGGCCTTAAGTTAACTTGAGGGATTTTTCAGTTATTTGAAACCAAAAGAACCTTGGTTAAAATAAGCACACTTGACTCTGAGCTCAGGCAGAAGGGGGACCATCACTTTCTTGGTTTTCAGTGTATCTAACTCAGTACTTGGCACACAGTAGATCTTCATTAAGTGTTGGTCAGAAGAAAAGTGAATAAAAAATATTAGTAAACTTCAGTAGAAACGCCAAGAAGCATGTATATGTTTCACAATGAGAAAGTCCTTTCCACCAATGGAAAGCAGCTGACCAGTGTTCATCCATGTTCAGGGCTGGAACGCTCATGCCTTGGGTTTATTTTAATCAGTAATTGCCCACTCATTTAATCCATTTGAAAAACAGTCTTAACCACCACTCAAATTATTGGTGTGTGTTTCTCCAGGATATGTAGTAAGGTATTAATTCACCTTGAAACATTTAGGCATCTTTATCACTCTCAGATGTTCAAAGCGTCTGAGTAGAGGAGAGGGATGAAGGGGAGTTTAGAATGGTTAAACCAGAGAAATGAGGTCTCAATCTTTGGCAAATCCAACACTTCATCAAACCCAATAGGAAGAGTGAAATGTTGTGGGCTGTTGTTTCTTGAGATGTGCATTAAGGAAAGACTAAGTGCTAAAGTCCCTCTTGTAATGTTTTATGATTGTTATAGTATTTGGTAACTTCTGTTCCCCTCTGGCTGTGATGTGAGAGGCTCCCCTCCACCACGTCACCCCCATGACAGCAATCTCTAGTTGTAAAATAGTAAGACCGTCAGCCAGCAATAATTTGCAATCTAAACAGACTTGACGCTCCCTGACATTTATTGAAACCTCAGACCCCGTGCACTGGTTTCAGTTTTCCTCCCTTTGCTCTGTTTTTACAGACAGACAAGTGCTTAGATTTAGGTTTAATAATGAGGAGAAATTTCTTCTTGGCCTACTCTTGCTTGTGTTGGCTGCACTGGGGCTTGCAACAGACGGGTGGTTGGAGTTAATTACACTAAATGGTGAGAACATTATTTGACCCCACTGGTTCAGCCCCAGAGGCTGTGTGCCTCCTCACAGACATAGGCAGATGGAATGCTTCACAGGCTGGGCAGAGGGCAGGAACCATGTAGAGAGAGCTCTCTGCTTAAGACCAGACATGGGGTTTCACTTCTTAACATAGCTCAGAACTCCAGGCTCTTAGTATAAACCAGTGATGCTCAAAGGAACACAGGATGAAATCAGGGACTAGGAAAGCCTACTTTAGCCAGTGGAATTGCTCTCAAAGACAGCAGTCATCCGCAGGATGGTACACCTCATTCTTTTTCAGGAAAGATGGAAGACTTCACCACAAACTTGACTCTGACAAGCCAAAAGGAAAACTGTTGTCACATATGTCATTGTAAGAGATCTGAGGACATATTACAATTATATTCGAGAGCCAGTGATAACTGCATATTTAGCTCAGTGCATAACACTTAGTGCCTGTGAATGTTCTTGGCCTTGTTATTTCTAATCATGATGGTGACAATGATAACCCACGTTCTTGTCCTAGGGATAATTTGTCATTCATGATTCTCAAGATGAAAAATTAACCAATACACCTAGGTGTGGTGAAGGCTCATTGATAGTTTGTTGAGCCACAACACAGCTTCAGGTGTATTAAAAGTGTAACAAGGCCAGAGAGACATTACATTGTTGACTTAATACTGACAAGAAGATTCTTATTCCTAGATTCATGCTTTTCTGTTGCATGTGAATTCTATGTAGATCATTGAGAAACTCTTGGAAGTCTCTAAGCAGTAACGGCTTACCTGATGTGCCTGGCAATATTGATTCCATAAAACAGCACTGTACTATACCATGCTTTTAAAAACCTGCCAGAATCCTTGCTTTAAGTTGCACTGTCAAATAACATGTGGTCTATGACACAGTTTATGAAACCCACCAGGATAACAGAGGAGGGAAGAGATGACTAGTATCCCCAGAGATGTTTCCCACTCTTACTTAACAGGAAGTGGTCCAAACAATTCTTGATCCTATTCCATACTATAGACAGCCTCCTTTTCTACACTATGATGGCTACCATCTTTCCCCTTTTGTCCAAGGTCAAAAATGATTCGTGGTAAGAGAATCAATAGTATACCCCAGCACACCAAGGAGTTCATGGTAATGTATTAGTTGGGAAACGGGGGACTAGGATTGGGTTTTAATTTAGGTAAGAACCCTCTTTAGGTTAAGTGTCCTGACTGTAACCCCTTGAAAGCAGCGTGATTCATGTTCAGTGATCACACTCCACCACTGTAGTCCCACTCAACTAGCATACACTTGATTGTTATTACATTATGAGCAAGCATGCATAGTTGGTATAACTCATCTCCTCCCAAATATAACCTACTCAAAACACAGGGACCTTGTGAATCAGCAGCATCTTTCTCACAGAGATGGCATGTGATCACAGGTATAATGTCCACACCTGGAATAAGATAGGATACAGAAATTATGCTGTGGTGCTAAACCTTGTCAAATAATTACCATGTTTCACAAAGGAATTTGTTTCGCAAAATGTTTATATAAGACAAGTGTACAGTGCTTATTTTCCCCCATAAAAGATAATTAAGAGTGGTAGGATGTATGGTGAAAGTACAGAAACAGTGAGATTCAAGAGTTTAAACATTGTTATACCACAACCAACTACACGTAAATAAGGAGCAAATGTGGGCTATAGACCTACATAAAAGAGCTGAAATTTTTTTTTGTTTTTGAACAAAGAAACGGCATATGACTGCTTTCAGAGCTAAAATGGTGGTAGCTGTATTACAGAGTCTGTGAGATAGGATCAAGCCATAAGGGAAATCCAGGACTGAACAACATGTAAGAAGAAAGTTTAGGCACCAAGAAGACAGGAGAAAGATAAATAAAAATAAATACCCTTCTGAACCCAAGAATAAGGATTTCAGGAAAAAGCGGGAGACCACTGCTTTCTATGGTAATTATTTCTTAACCATATATATAGACACACATACACATATATACATATATATATATATATATATATATATATATATATATACAGTGCAGAGAGGGTTAGTGCAGACAGGGTAAGAAAATCTTCCTGAAGACTCAACAGTAACTCTGAATAGTCAAAGTTGTGTTGTTGTTTGCTTCATTTTTGTTTGTGGGCTTCTGGTTTACTTCCAAAAAATTGCAGAGGGGACTCCCAGTAGAGGAGGAAGTATGAGAAAGGTTCAGGCATAAAAGATCTCAGCCCATTCCGAAAACACAAGTGGCTGGAACCTAATGCACAGGGATGAGGGCAGGCAAGAGCCATATCAGAGAGACATGAGGGCCATGCTGAGAACTTGGCATTTGACCTGTGTGCAACAAGGAAGCATTGAGGAGTTTACTGAGCAGCACAGCATGGTCAGATTGGTATTTTAGAGAGGTCACAAGAGCAACATTACAAAGGATAGATCAATGGTTAAACTGGAGTCACAGAGACCAGCCAGTGAGAAGGCTGTCTATGGAGCATCGAACAGGGTCAAAACTAAGACAAAAGTAATGGAAAAGCATGCCACTGGGAAAATTGACAGGTTATGCCTGAGGAAAAATCATGGCAGACTAAGAAAGGGAAAGCCTATCATGATTTACAAGGTTCTGATTTGAGTCAGGGGCTGCTGGAGATAAGAAATATGAAAGAAGGACTAGATCCTAAGGGAAAACAGATCTCAGCTCAGATTTGAATATAATAAGTTTGAAATTCCAGTGGGCACCTAAGCTCAGGTATTGCGTATCTAATAAATATCAAAGTCAGGATCCAACCTCAGTTCTATTGGACTCTAGTCTGTGCTCTTCTTATAGATCCCATATCTCCCTACAGATAACTAGGAAATAAAACTGTGTAATAAGGTAATTATAAAACAGGGTATGAGATATGTGCAGAGGCAAGAGTTGACTCCATATATCCATGGAGGCAAGCTATTACCTATCAATTTATATATACTTTTTTCTCTTAAGAGACTTTCTTTTACAGAAAGTCTTTTTACAGAAATAACTACCTGTGAGGTAACATCTTTATAAGCAATGTGCAATCAAGGAGGATTAATTTAGACTCTTAGCCATGTGTTGGAATTCTATCTTCTCTTTCTTCACCCAGCACAGAGTTGAGTGCAAGAAGCTCTGGACAGAGACTCTGAGGGTCATACTGATGAGAATGATGTTAATAAAAACCAGTGAAAATGGAAGGATTCAACAGATTCAAGTATTTATTCCTCTGGCAGAATTCTATTCTTAATACTCTCATTTTCAAGCAAGTGGATTTTTTCCTTTAAAAATGATTTGTGTAATGCAAACTTTCTTATCTTTTCAAAGATAAGATTTAATGAAGACAAAAGACTTCAACATTGGAGCTTTAAATGAGATTTAAAGATTTAAATGAGATTTAAAGATTTAAATGAGGATACAGATTTCCACATTAGAGGAGAGATATTAGTTAGAATTTTAAGGAGCAAAATAGGCTGAAAGATTTATGATAGCACTTAGAAACACAAGCCTTCAGACTGCGTGCCCAAGCATGACCAAAGAGCAGATAATAACAGATCTCATTAGACGCTGTTTATTTAATTTAACATTATTCTCTCAGAGATGTTTTACCTGCTGGGTAGAGCTAATTTTTTTTTGGTAGTCTAAATAATGCCCAAATATACAAAAATATTTTTGTAATAACAAAGGGCTATAAATGCAAATTCAGAAAGTCACCAAATCATCCCAACTCAGTGGAGTGTTCTAGAGCTATAGTTGTTAAGTTTTCTGCATCTGTTCCCTTCTTCCATAAGAGCTTGGAAACAAGTTATACCTACTAGCTCATAAAGAATCCTAGAAAGGGAATCCACCATGGAAGACACTAAGCCTCCCCATTATTTTTCTCTCCTTGTGTTTGTTTTCTTTTTCCCTTCCTATTGCTACCATACACACCACACACACACACACACACACACTCCTCCTCCCCCTTTTTAATGCAAAGTATCTTCAACTTTTATTTGAGAGAAGCATAGTAACATTCAAATGTAACTTAAATTTAAAAAGATTCACCCAGAAGTCCCCAGTTCTCATTTACTTTTCATTTTCTTTAAGCTTTGCAGGTGTAGATCGTATTTCATTTGTGCTGTGTAGCTTCATTAAAAAAATTTTGAGCCCCTCCTATGGGCCATACACTGAGCTCCATGAGTAGAGGTGTCGCCTCACTTTTCCTGGTCTCCTGGAAGAGGATGGTGGCTCCTGAGGGCAGCTCTGTCCCTTTCTTGAGCTCCCCAGCTCAGACCTGAGCCTGTCTTCCTTCCCCAATACCAACAGTGTCCTGAACCTAGGGGCTCTGTTGGGCCCTGGCCATGGGTCCTTGTGAGGTGCTGGGGCTAGAAGCGGGTGGGTGCCTGGGGTGTCTCTGGGCTTGGTGATTAAGCTGGAGGCCACTTCCTCTCCTTCATGACAGGCAAATGTCATTTCCCCAGCTTTCATCCAAGAGGAAGCTCTGAACAGGGTCTGCTCCTGGCTTCTGACATCCAGGAGCTGCACCAGATGATCAGGAGTGAAAGCAGGTGATTCTAGAGCTGCCTGAGCACTCAGAGAAGCAAAAGGTCACAGTAGTGAGGCTCATCCACCTCTGGCCAAAGTTCCAGGAGCTGAAGGTGGGAGCTGGCCTGCCCCAGCAGAGCCAAGAATGTAGAAGTCTGGAGACCTGGGGCAGCCTCTGGCTCTCTCCCCTTCGAGGGGGTGAGGGGCTGAGGTAGAAAGCTACCCAGAAAGGCAGGGACAGAGGTGAGTCCTTACCCCATGTGCAGGCTATTTCTCTTTTCTCCTTCCTCCTTCCTTCCTCCTTCCCCTTCTTCTTCCCCTTCTCCTTTTAGGGTCTAATGTTTTAAAGAATTCTATGCATGTATTTGAGATTAAAGCAACTTCTGGGTAGAACTGTACAGAACAAGATACACCAGTGTTAATGATTTCACATAGAAACAAATATCCTTGAATATTCAGGTGAGAAAAATAAAAGACGCTTGTGGAGAGACTACATTGCACATATGCCCACTTAATTTTCTGTTTATGTCACTTCTGTCTTCATCCAAAACAGGTTATAAAAAATAGTCACATTACTTAGGTTTATATATATTTAAAATATAATTAATAACTCATTATTCAATAGGATAATGAATTTAAGCTTAGTGAAGCTATCAGCTTTTATTAAACATTTTTAAAGCTAAGATGGTCAAGAAAAGAAATTAAATTTCCCTCTGTGGTTTTGCATTATCTCTAATATGAATATGGAAGTAATATTGTTGGGCTGAAAATGTTGCTCTATGATGAAAATTTCTGAGCACAATGCTAACAGATTGATAGTGTTTCTGAAAATCTTGATGAATTATGAGAATAATCTGCAATAATCTGTTTTGAAATTGACAATATGGTCTAAAATCTTCTTGTTAAAAATTACTTCAACGATCAAGGAGCAACGGGAGAACCAAACTTTAGGAAAAAGTTGTCAGTGAAGCATGGAAGGTAATCAGGACAGCCGTGGAGATGTTTAGACCACCCAGAAAAGGCCCCTAGTTCGACCCTAATATAACTCTGGAATTCTCTTTGATGCTTAAAATATTGGAAACAATTGCTTATACTTGGGAGATGAGATAGTAAGATTTTTAATTCTCCATTACTTTCCAGGAACTTTTAGCCAAAGA
Source organism: Neomonachus schauinslandi (assembly GCF_002201575.2). Taxonomy (NCBI): domain Eukaryota; kingdom Metazoa; phylum Chordata; class Mammalia; order Carnivora; family Phocidae; genus Neomonachus; species Neomonachus schauinslandi. The sequence continues at coordinate 50,950,989 of NC_058417.1, forward strand.
TACATACATCTACTTATTCTTCAGAGTCTTTCTCTTCCCAACTTCATAATGTCCTCTGATGCCATTGTCCTTCCAGTCATACAGAACTTCATACAGAAATGAAGCTTCCCACTTGTTTTTGACCTTTCTCTGTCCCATCCTCTATGTTTTGTCAAATTTTAGGGTATGTCAATGCTAGCAGCTCTGAGTTAAAACAAGTGTTGGCAAACATTTTTTGGTAAAGTGCCAGACAGTAAATAATTCGGTCTTTGTGGGCCATACAGTGTCTGTCACAACACTCAACCCTGCTACTATAGCACAAAAGTAGCCACAAACAATATGTAAATGAACAAGTGCGGCTGTGGTTCCAATAAAACTTTATCACAAAATCAGGCAACAGGCAGATTTGGTCCAAGGGACCATACTCAGCCAACTACTGAGCTAGAGCATGTGTTCCTCTTTCTCCACACCTACTGTTACAGCCAAACAAACTCTAAGTCCCACTTACAAGTATCACTTGTTCTTTTATCCACTTTGATTTCCTGTCTCTCCCCAGCCAAAATTTCCTTGTGTCGTCATAGTAATCTTCTTTAGGCGTAACTCACTCATCTTGTTCCCCATAGAGAAAACCCATCTGTGAGCCTCAGATTATCTATAAAACTAAGTTTTATGGTCTTTGCAGAGTAAAGTTCCACCTAGTTTCATATCTCATCCCTGATACTTAAGGGTGATACCTGTCCTTAAAACAGTCATGATCCTTCTTTTACTTTCTCTTCTGCTTAGGATAGTCTTTTCTCTACTTTTACTTGTCCAAATCCTACCTGTAATTCAAGGTCTTCACTCCCTTTTCAACTACTCATGACTTACCCTTTTGTATAGTCTACAGAGGAGAGCTAAAATTATGTATATACATGGGACCACCACGGGAAACAAATTGAGATTTAAAAAGAGCCAGTGGGGGTGGGAGGCACCTGGGTGGCTCGGTTAGTTAAGCATCTGACTCTTGATTTCGACTGAGGTCACGATCTCAGGGTCATGAGATTGAGCCCCGAGTCGGGCTCTGTGCTGGATGTGGAGCCTGCTTAAGATTCTCTCCCTATGCCTCTGCCCACCCCCCACCCCACCACCCGTTCACACCAGTGGCAGAATTTTAGGAATTAATTATGCTTAGGGGACAGGAGGAGAGTGGTGTAAGAGACAAAACAACGAGCACTGGGAAGACAGAGGGAGAATCGGGAAGCACTGCATGGTAAATTAACATCCAGATGAATCATCATGTTTAACATTCAAGTATCATTTCATTGAATGAATGCATTGTAACATACTTAATTTAAAATACCCCAATATCAGCAATTCAAGCTGTTTTGTTTTTTACTATTGTAAACAACAATGTGAATAAGAAGTCTATTTATTTATTTAACAAATACTTGAATAATTGCTTGGTGACTGCCATGTGTCAGGCAATGTACAGTCATCTATGTAATTGACAGTTCTTAATAATCTGCTATCCGGGAAATAACCCCTGAAGTTGGGCTTTCTCTCTAATGCCTGAAGTTATAGTAATAATGGGAACATTTTACCACAGGATTGACTCCTGCTGAGGAAATCAGGGGTAAGAACACTGACAGACCAGTCCTGTGGGAAAGTGAGGAATACTAGTTGAGAAAATAACCCAGAAGATGATAATCTTGTTATGTTAATCTTTTGGTTTTAGATGCTCCAGGGAAGAATCAGAAAATATATATATATGTGCGTATATATATATATATATATATATATATATGTGTGTGTGTGTATATATATGTGTGTATATATGTATATATATGTATATATATATTATGTACTCAGTATATTAGACTATAATAAGATAGCATCGTCTAGATCACAGGGAAAAATCCCACTCCACAGGTTTTTAAGATTAAATGCTTCAGGAAATGAAACAGGCCTGATTTGCAAATGGAGATTGTCGATTTATCTTGAAAACACATCCATGACTCAATTTCCCTGATGTTACACAATGTGTAGTGCCAGTGATGAAGGAGAGCTTTGGACTTGAGAATCAGTCCAGGAATAGAGGAAAGTTTATTATATTAAAGAGATAAATTGAATTGATATAGGCAAATGAAAGTCTAGGGTGAGCAGGCACAGAGAGAAATGAGTTGATTAGAAACTAGAAATTAGTAAAATTGACAGTTAAAAGAGCTTTATAAGTGGGAAAATGTCTTGATTTCTCCTTGGTGGCTACATTTATCATCTTTATAGATTTTTTTAGTTTTGGAGTTTGGTAGCAAATGGATAGCACTGAGGGCAGAAATCTTTAGCTGTCTAAAAATTTTGAGTAAATTCAATAAGCTTATGTGTTAACTCCTTAATCCAGTCACCTCAACTATCACTAGAAGAAAAGAAATGCATAAAGATGTCTGTGGAAATTCATTCATTTTAGCTGAAGATAGCCTTATGTTCAGAATGAAGACAAAAATAAATGCTGGCTTACTATGACAACAAATTCCAGATATTACAATATAACAAGGCAAAACATTATTTCAATGAGTGAAGATGGTCAGGGACAAGAGTAGTGCAGACTACAGGTCAGTCGTATGGGCCCTGCCCAGCTGAAGGGCTAGCATCTCTTCAGTCTCAGCAGATTGCTACCATAAGACTGCAGGATCAGTGTGATAGATCTGATACTCGAAGGAAAGATGAGTCACCAGATGAATAAGATCTGATCGAAAGTTTGACAGCTATAAAAAATGCTGGTAGCTTTCTTGCTAGTGATGAAGTTGCTCCCGTTAGGCCAGTGGCTCTGTCACTGTCAGCTTATTTGTATTTAGGTGAACACATTATTTCCCTAAATCTCAGTATTTTTATTGGTTAAAAAAAAAAGTAGGGGTATAGGAAAACTTCTGAAACTTAATGGAACTGCAATAGTTACCTGAAGGAGAACTCCATGTATATTAGTCACCTCAGGCTGCCATTACAAAATGCCATAGCCTGAGTAGTTTGAACAACAGAAGTGTATTTTCTCATAGTTCTAGAGGCTGGAAGTCTGAGCTCAGGGTGCCAGCATGGTTGGTTCTGGTGAGAGTGCTCTTCCTACTTAACAGATGACCATCTTCTTACTGTGCACTCACATGGCCTTTCCTTGGTAGGTGTGGTTGAGAAAAAGCTCTCTCTTCTTCTTTTCATAAGGCCACCTATCCTACTGTTTTAGCACTCTACCCTAACGGCATCATTTAACCTTCATTGTCTCCTAAAAGCCCCATTTTCAATTGCAGTCACATTAGGGGTTGGAGCTTCAGCATATGAATTTGATAGGGACACCATTCAGTCCACTGCACCATGTAAATTCCAAAAACTCACTGGGCTTGGTTCAATTTGTGAATGCTTTCAATCCTGGTATATGTGAGTCACAGAGATGTCAAAGAACTCAGATAATGGAGTGTGTTCACAAAAAATATGCAAAATAGGTCATTCTCCATTTATTAATGGATGCATGAGGTCATTCAACTTCCCTATGCAGGAAAACAAAACAAAACCAAAAAAAAAAAGATTGGGGAAAATATTAAAAATCAACCTCTTCAGAGCACTGGAAAACATCCAATGGCAAGCAAGAACTTGAGGAGTACTTGTTCATGAAAAACTACTACTGCATTGTGAGAAAAAACAATGAGCTTTTGGGCTTCTTGCCTAGAGGATTTCTCTGCTCCCAAGTTCCAGCAGTAAAATTCTACTGGCCAGAGGTGGTGAACTTGGTTTTGGGTAGGTGGTAAAGCAAGTAGAAATTTAATGAGGAGATTTTGGAAGCAAGAGACCCATAGAAAGGCTGATATAATTCACTCTCTGGCTGACTGCTAAACTGCATATGCATGTGGAAGACACTAGAGAATCTGGCAAAAATCAAAAGCCTGGGGAGACTTGTAAACTTGTTACGCCTTTGAATGACTTCCTCAACCCCCACACACAGCTTGGGTGGCAAAAGGTGGAAATCTTGGCGGCTTAAGGAGTTTGAGTATAGTCTCTGCACAAACTATTGGCTGACCACTCCAGTGAACAGATGTAGGGAAGATTCCTAGAGAATTAAGGATAAAAAACAAAAACCAAACAGCATAGCCTTTAGCAATTGCACACCACAAAGAAAACAGATCTTTCACTTTGTATCCAGGCATGTTAATAGCTTACTAAAACACAAAAACTAACTCTGAGAAGGAAAACTAGAACCCAGAATCATTATAATGCATTATTTAAAATGCCTACTTTTAAGGCAAAAATTACTAGACCCACACCTTTGGGGAGGAGTGAAGAAAAAGGAACACTTGTGCACAGTTGGTGGTTATATGAAATGGTGTAGGTACTATGGAAAACTATATGGCGCTTCCTCAAAAAATTAAAATAGAACTACTGTATGATCCACAATTTCCCTTCTGGGTTTATATTCAAAGGAAACGAAAACAAGATATCAAAGAGATATCTGCACCCTCATGTTCATTACAATATTATTTAGCATGGCTAAGACGTGAAAACAATCTAAGTGTCTGTCAACAAATGAGTGAATAAAGAAGATATGATGAGGTATGGTGCATATGTGTGTTTGTGTGTGTATGTGTGTATACACATACATATGTGTGGAATATTATTCAACCATGAGGAGGAAAACCTTGCCATTTGCGAAAATATGGATGGAACTTGAAGGCATTATGCTAAGTGAAATAAGCCAGACAGAGAAAGACAAATAGTGCACAATATCGTGTTTATATGGCATCTACAGAAAAAGTCAAACTCATAGAAACAGAGAATGGAAAAGTGGTTGCCAGTGCTAAGAGGTAGGAAAATAGGGAACATTTCATAAAAGGGTATAAACTTTCAGCTATAAGATGAAGAAGGCTTGCACAGCTAATGAAAAACATGGTGACTGTAGATGATCAAACTATATTGCATAACTGAAATTTGCTGAGAGTAGAACTTGAATGTTCTCACCAAAAAAAAAAAAAAAAAAGTCAACTGAAACATGCCTAATGGCCCAGGTGTTGGATTTAGCAAAACTTCAAAGCAGCTATTAGAAATATGTTCAAAGAATTAAACAGAAATATACTAAGAAAAAAATGAACAAGTAGAAATTCTAATAGAGAAGTGAAAATTATTAAAAGAAAAGGATCCATAAAAATCCCAGAATGGAACACAGGCAATAACTTCTCTGACATCAGCCACAGCAACATTTTTCTAGATATGTATCCTAAGGCAAGGGAAACAAAATAAAAAATAAACTATTAGGACTACATCAAAATAAAAAGCTTTTTCATAGTGAAGGAAACCATCAACAAAACAAAAAGGCAACCTACTTAAAGGGAGAAGATATTTGCAAATGATATATCCAATAAGGGGTTAATATCCAAAATATATAAAGAATTTATACAACTCAACACCAAAAAAAAAAAAAAAATCTGTTTAAAAAATGGGCAGAGGAACTGAATAGACATTTTTCCAAAGAAGACATACAGATGGCCAACTGAGATGCTCAATATCACTAACCATCAGGGAAATGCAAATCAAAACCACAATGAGATATCACTTTATACATGTAAGAATGCCCAAAATCAGAAAGACAAGATATAACAAGTGTTGGCGAGGATGTGGAGGAAAAGGATCACATGTGCACTATTCGTGGAAATGTATATTGGTGCAGCCACTGTGGAAAACAGTATTGGGTTTCCTCAAAAAATTAAAAATTGAAATACAATATGATCCAATAATTCTACTACTGGGTATTTACCCCCCAAAAAACTCCAAAAACATTAATTTGAAAAAATAAATGTACCCCTACGTTTATTGCAGCATTATTTACTATAGCCAAGATATGGAAGTAACCTAAGTGTCCACTGATAGGCAAATGGATAAAGATGTTATTCTATATATACATATATATAGAATATAGAATATATATGTTACATATATATAGAATATTACACAGACACAAAAAGGATGAGTATTATAGAATATATGGAGAATATTACATACATAGAATATATACAGAATATTACACAAACATAAGAAAGGATGAGATCGTGCCACTTGGGACAACATAGATGGACCTAGAAGGTATTATGCTAAGTGAAATAAGTTGGACTGAGAAAGACAAATATGGTATGATTTTACTCATATGTGGAATCCAAAAAACCAAATGAATAAACAAAGAGCATAATCAGACCTATAAACAGAGAACAAACGGATGGTTGCCAGAAAGGAGGGGGGTGGGAGGATGGGCAAAATGGGTGAAGGGGAGTGGGAGGTACAGGCTTTCAGTTATGGCATGAATGAGTCGCAGCAATAACAGGCCCAGCGTAAGGAATATAGTCAGGATATTATAATAGCATTGTACAGTCACAGAGAGTAACTATACTTCCAGGGAGCACAGCAGTAACATATAAACTTGTCAAATTACTATGTTGTACACCTGAAATTAGTATAACATTGTGTGTCAACTATACTCAAAAAAAATTTTTTTTAAAAAGATCAAATGACAATTCTAGAGCTTAAAAATGCAATAACTGAAAATTTAAAATTAACTTGATAGGCTAACCAGCATATTTGAGATAGCATAAGAAAGAATCCACTAGGGGCGCCTGGGTGGCTCAGTCAGTTAAACCGTTGAACATCTGCCTTCTGCTCAGGTCGTGGTCCCGGGGCCCTGGGATCGAGCCACATCTGCCTTAGGCTCGGGTCGTGGTCCCGGGGCCCTGGGATCGAGCCCCGCGACAGGCTCCCTGCTGGGCGGGGAGCCTGCCTCTCCCTCTCCTCCCAGATCCTGCTCTCTCTCGTTCTCTCGCTCTCTCTCAAATACATAGATCTTTTTAAAAAATTTTAAAATAAAGGCATGTCCAACTCTGGAAAACAGTATGGAGGTTCCTCAAAAAGTTGAAAATAGAGCTACCATATGATCCAGCAATTGCACTACTGGGTATTTACCCCAAAGATACAAAAGTAGGGATCCGAAAGGGTATGTGCACCCCGATGTTTATAGCAGCAGTGTCCACAATAGCCAAACTGTGGAAAGAGCCAAGATGTCCATCGACAGATGAATGGATAAAGAAGAGGTGGTATATATATACAATGGAATATTATGCAGCCATCAAAAGGAATGAGATCTTGCCATTTGCAACGACATGGATGGAACTGGAGGGTTTTATGCTGAGCGAAATAAGTCAAACAGAGAAAGACATGTATCATATGACCTCACTGATATGAGGAATTCTTAATCTCACGAAACAAACTGAGGGTTGCTGGAGTGGTGGGGGGGTGGGGTGGGAGGGATGGGGTGACTGGGTGATAGACACTGGGGAGGGTATGTGCTCTGGTAAGCGCTGTGAATTGTGCAAGACTGTTGAATCTCAGATCTGTACCTCTGAAACAAATAATGCAATATATGTTAAGAAAAAAAAAAAAGAAGAAAAAGAAGATAGCAGGAGGGGAAGAATGAAGGGGGGAAATAGGAGGGGTAGAAAAACCATGAGAGATGACGGACTCTGAAAAACAAACTGAGGGTTCTAGAGGGGAGGGGGGTGGGAGTTTGGGTTAGCCTGGTGATGCCCTCTTTGATACCAAAGAGGGCATGTTCTGCATGGGGCACTGGGTGTTATGCACAAACAATGAATCGTGGAACACTACATCAAAAACTAATGATGTAATGTATGGGATTAACATAACAATATAAATAAATAAATAAAATAAAAATAAAGGCATGTCCAAATAAAAATGGAATGAATTTATTGCTAGCAACTCTGTGCTACAAGATATACTAAAGGAAATCCTTCAGGCTGAAGAAAAATGATAACAGATCATATCCCAGATGCACAAGAAATGGTAAATACATATGTAAAAAAATTATATTGGTGAATATAAACACTAATCTTTGCTTCTCTGATTTTTTTAGAAGACATATAATTGTCTGAAACAAAAATTAATTAAAAATAAAACAAATACTCTATTGTTGGGTTTATAATGTTTAGGGATGTGTTATATACGAAAGCAATAGTATAAAGTTGGGTTGGGTGAGCTATTCTAATACAGAGTCCCCATTCTTTACTGGAATCAAATATATTGCCACAAGTCAAAGACAGATATACTGCATACCATAAAGCAATTATTAAAATAATAACAAGAAGGGGCGCCTGGATGGCTCAGTCATTAAGCGTCTGCCTTCGGCTCAGGTCATGATCCCGGGGTCCTGGGATCAAGCCCTGCATCGGGCTCCCTGCTCGGCGGGAAGGCTCCTTCTCCCTCTCCCACTCCCCCTGCTTGTGTTCCCTCTCTTGCTGTGTCCCTCTGTCAAATAAATAAAGAAAATATTTGGGAAAAAATAAAAAATAAAATAATAACAAGAAGAAACACAGGTGAAAATTTAATAGACGGATTAAAATGGTAGAAGACTATTTATTGTCTGGTTCCATACATATGAAATTCCAGAAGAGACAAACAGTAGTAACAGAGAGCAAATCAGTGACTTCCTACAGTCGCTGTAGGTGGCAGAGACTGAATGGACAGAAGTGTCCTAAAACTTGATTTGGGTGCTGGTTTCATGACTGCATGTATTTATGTGGATGAACTTTATTTTATAAAAATTATACCTCAATAAAGTGTCAAAGAAGAAAGTAGATTGAATTATAAAGTTATTAAGGTCTCATAAATATTATGTGTGTGTGTGTGTATGTGTTGTGCGTGTATATGTTTTCATGACTTTCATTTCTTCTGTGTAATATTTTATTGTATTAATACCTATTAATATAAATATTTTAGTAATATCAATGTATTGTTTATTAATATGAATTAATATAAAACATTAGCTAATATAAAATAATATTTTCTCCCCCTTCAAAATCTCTGAACTTTTGCTTATACTAGAAGCAAAAAGCTAACTTAAAAACTATTTTCGTGCCTGCTTCATAAGTAGCTCAAAATCGTACAGTATACTAGTGGAGAACTGAGGGCTGCAAGTTGGCCTTTGTGACTGTTGATGAGCACAGAGCCTGCTACACTCTGGTCCCACGATGCGAGAGTATGGCCCATGGTATGCATTTTAATCTGTGGCAGGATCCACTGTCACACTGCACACTTCCTCGTGGAGCAGCACAGTGGGATACCTGCCCTTACTGTTAGCTGTGAGTGTGGCGGTGGTCACGAAAGCACTGTGACGGTGGTGGTGACCCCGCAGTGCCATGGACGGTGGCAGTGGCGGCTGGAGCAAGCACGGGAACAGTGGAAACATTACAAAAAGGGAGCAGGCCACCATATAAATACTTACGTACATCCCCTCTATTCCCTGAAGTCCTCTGCCCATTCAGCATTGCCCTTGGCTTTTAGACAGTAGCCCAGCCACTCTCTGTGGCTTTTCTCACAACACAAGCGGAAAAGGTCAGTCAGTTGGCACCTCGATCCAGCTCTCCCATCTACCTCCCATACTGCACAGAAGCCTCCTTTAGTCAACCAGCTCATTGTGTGTTGACATTTCACTCTGTGTACGGCAAGAAGGTCATGAAAAGGAAACACGAATCTGGCCATACTGCTGCTTAATCCTTAAGATTCTCATTGGAAAATACTGCTCCAGCATGCTCCATTGTGGGCTTGTGCCATTTTGTTATGTTTTATTTTGTTTCATAGATAGAACAATGCTTTTTTGGTTTGGGCACTGTGTTGCCTGGGGAAAAAAGGGAAATGTCTGTTATTGCTTGCTAAACATCTACCATGTAACGAGCCAAACCACAGGAGCTAATCTCAAATCGGGGAGTTAACTTCTCAAGGAAGGAGCCCTGTGGCTTACATTCCTTTCAAACATGGCCTCCCGAATCTCCGTGCTTTTTCATCTAACTTTTCTGTGTGTACTTCAATATGTAGAGCCTAGTTTTGGATTTGGTGCTATTGCAATCTAGGTGTTTTATCTGAATTTTCTTTAAAAGGAGACATAGCCATCACTTTGGATTCTTTTGTCTAAGTATCAAATAGATTGGGGTCAGACCACACATTTTCAAGGTGTGTTATTTATAAGGTGCTTTGCCACTTAACTTTGTGTTATTTCTGCTTAACTCATTCTAGAAGTAGCATTCATCCATATATTCATTCTTCCAATAAACCTTTTAAAATACTTCCTATGGGCTCTTTTAAGGTACTAGTCCTTTTTAAGGCACTGAGGAAATAAAGATAAAAATATATAAGGTAGAGATCTTATCCTTAAATAACCTACAGTCCAGTACAGATTCTGTCCATCAGAGTACCAGAAGCAAATAAATTCAACATTTAAATGGGATAGCTGAGAAGAGTTTAACGAAGACACTATTTACAAAGAACTAATGGAAAGCAAAAAGGAATGATAAGCACCTCATAGCAAGTAAGATAAGAAATCCATTACCATTTGCCAAGACAGAGGAACATGGGTTGCACACGTACTGTACATGAGAGGAGACCCATGGCTATAGAAGAGAAGGATGTGGCAGGAACTATATTCTCAGGTTGAGAAATACAGCCACTGAAAACTTGTGGCCAGCAGGAAGAGAGCTGGTGAATTAACTGCCTTGCTTCATCCCACCGTGACGTCTCTTGTCAACACCTCCCATTGGCCAAACCCAACTGGAAGCAAGGGGCAAGGGACTGCATAGTTGCTATAGTCCATGAAAGTAGGCCTCTCAAGACAAAGGGCATTAACAAGAAAATGTAGAGTGACTCTGAGGGACAAGTAGAAAATATCCAGGACACAGAGATACCTGGCAATAAAACCTTATAATTGGATTTGCTTGAGAAAAGAACTGACATGGTTAGTTATATAATCTAATTAATTGACCCATCTATCTGTGATAGAATTTTTAATTTGCAGAAAGCATATACTAAGGAATCCATGAATTTATAAAATCAGAGGTAGTAAGAAGGCTGATTATTAGCTTTTACTGTTTTTAAAGTAACCATGTCCATATAACATGGCAATACTGTACAACTGTCCATTTTTCCAAGATCCATCCACACTTCAGTTTTAATTGTACTAGATAAATGCTAAATATATATGAAAAGAGTATATAAAGAGAAAAGAAGAGGTAGGAAGGAGGTCAAAAGAAAACAAAGGAGAGGAGAAAGATCCCGGGCCAAGGATGGCAATGAAAGGAAAATACTTTGTACAACTGTAGATAATTTTGAATAACCCTAACTTTATCAGAAGTCATCCTCTGCTTAGAAACCTCAAGTTCTAGCAAACAGCAATCCTTTTACCTCCTTTACTTCCTCTGCCTTTTCTTTTTATTCTACTATTAATCTGAATTCCCACCTGTCTTTTCCTCTTCTTGCTCTACACAATGTCATCCAACCAGGAGCTCCAACTCTCATGGTGGCAGTTATTACTCCATATCTATGGATTAGAGTTAGCCTTCATCTTTCCCCCAAGATTAAGAACTATATAGCCAAGAAATTATTGAACATCTCCACTTGGATGTCAAACATGTACTTCAAAATCAATTTGTTCCAAATCAAATTTGACATCTTTATCATCAAACTACCACCAATTTACCCAAACCAGAAACTCAGCACTGTCACTGAACAGCCTTCCCTCCCTTTCACCCTTATCTCCAAATCCAACCAGGGGTTGATTTCTTTAGGTTCTTACAGGTTCTCTGACCCCATGGTTTTCTTATCTTTCAGCATTTGTAAATACTCTTCACACTTCCATTACCTTTTCCATGCAGCCTCACTTCCCCCAACCTTATACTTTACCAGGTGAATTCCAACTCAAAGCTCTAATGGTCAGCCTAAACCTTGGATCACCTCTCAAGTCTGATTTGTATGCCCTTTCTATGTGATCTTAATTTAGCATCTTAAAATCCTCTTACTAAAACATTTTCAAACTACATTAAATGGCCTTGTTTCATAGCAGTTGACTCTTGAACAACACAGGTTTGAACTATGCATAGCCACTTAGACACATATTTTTCCAATAAATACAGTACAGTATCTAACTTCCTATCTGTCTGCCTATCTATCTATCCATCTATCTAGATGTATTTTCTCGCCCTTATAATTTTCTTACTAATATTTTCTTTCCTCTAGCTTATTTATTGTAAGAATACAGCATATAATACATGTAACACACAAAATATGTGTTAGTCAATTGTTTACACTATTGGTCAGGTTTCCAGTCAACAGCTAGCTATTACTAGCTAAGTTTTAAGGGAGTCAAAAGTTATATATGGATTTTTGACTGTGTGAGGGTCAGCACCCCTACCCCCTCCATTGTTCAAGGGTCAACTGTATGCTTATTTGTTAGATTAAATCTCCAGGAGGGACAGGGTTATATTTATTTCATTCTTACTGGCATCACTGGTACCTACCATTATGTCTGGGTCAAAGTAGACCTTCCATAAACAGATACTTAGTTATTTTATCCAAACTTAGAATTCTAATTCTTATGTACAAAGTGTTTTCCTATTTTAAGTCTCTCTAATTACTTTCTAAGTCCCTTCTAGATGGAAATCAAGCTCTACTTTAGTGAATTCTGGACTAATGTTCGGCATATTGTGTTAAACTAATTCAGAGACATGTGTCTTTGCCCACTGGAGGCCTCAGACATGAATAACCATATAAAACAGTTCTGCTTATCACAGTACACCCTTTCCAGGGCCTAGGTTGATTCACAGGTAAATCATCCAAACACAGGCTGGACAATATTTCCATTTTAGAACCAGTGTTTGATCCTAAAATTTGATATGAGGCTGCTAAAGGGATGATATTCTGATTATAGAGTATGCACTTAAATTTGTTGCAAAGGCACCTCAGCTGACCCCTCTCACTTGTACTCTGGGTTATCCAAAGGTACAAAGACTCTACAAATCCCTTTGACCTCTTCAAGAACAAAACCTGTCTTCCGAACTAAATACATTTTGAAATTGCACAGCAGCGATATGGGGCACCTGGACTAATGAGCTTACTCTGAAAAATCTCTTGGGGAATAAAGTGCAGCTGAACCATGCACTGTATTAACAAGCTGGAACTTGGGTTAAATTTGACTATTGATTCATTCTCTGGCATCATCACCTGTAAGAATCTTTGCCTCTCTTTAACCTTAGCTGAAGCCACAAACATTGTCTGATCTTGCTGACACCTGGGCTGCACTCAGAATGATGAATGTAAAAGCTTTGAAAAGGTAATAAAGTCACAATATCCATAATCTGAAACGAACTCTATGCAAAGCTGTGAATCAACTTGAAGATTTGGTAAGCACAGGGCCAGCCAACAGCCTAAATATCTAACATCTTTTGCTACTCCTCAAGAATCTAAAGTGACCTGCTCAAATGAAGAGGGGATAAAAGGACATTTAGGTCACACAGTGAATATACACTAAAGGCATTTTCTTGGGTTATTATTATTATTATTATTATTTTGGTGGTGGTGGTGGAGGAGGAAGAAAATTGGCTTCAGTCCCTCTTATATTCCCTCTTGTATTTATATTATCTAAAGGCTCTTTAATGGGGCATTTAATAAATTAGTCAATACCTACTGGGTACCTAGTGGAGGAAAATATAGTAGGAGGGGCTATTTTATGAAGAATTATTAAATTATTAAAATTTAGGTAGAGGCAATTGATACTTGAGAGTAATAATAATAATAATAGTAATAATCCCAGTCTCCTTCCTACTCACAGATCAGAGTCAAGCAAGAACTCTTCATGGACTTCATTCTAGAATCTGCTGCCCCAAGAGCACCAGATTCAATATATCTGGAGTGAGGTTCAGAAATCTCAGTTTAAAAGCCCTCTTGAAAACCTAATGTAGGAGATATGTCTCTCTCTAGATTGTAGATTCCATAAGCCTCTGTACCAAATCAGGTAATAAAAAACCAACTTGCTATTCCATGTTCTTTCAGATCTTACAAAAGTGGCCTCTTGTAATTTTATTTTTACATAATATAGTGAAATTCAATATAGCTAACTGCATATATACCTATATACATGCATATATATACATATTGGATGTAGATATAGGTACATACATGTACATCTATCTACCTATCTATCATAGATCTATCAATTTGCCCACCTCATTATTTAATACCATGTAATTTCTACTATGACAACTCCTTCACTGGTTTAGTGCTACAAAGCAGTGTCTCCCTCCTGGAGAGTTATCTCATGTGTAACTAGTACATGCTATGTAATGTTTCTCCTTTTTGCTTTATCTGACAAGGTGATGAAATTTAAGCTCAGGAGCAATAATTTCTTCATTTGGGAGATGGCTCTATTTCCCACTGCTAGTCCTTAATTGGCTCTTTAATTTTATGATTCTATTGTATGCATGCTTTTAATTATACACCTTTTACATCTTCTTTGGAAATAGATGTGACATCATTACAAATGCATGAAATATGGGTAGAGGTGAATCAGCCAGCATGAGAGAAATGTTGGGACAGAGAGCCAATTCAGTTATTACCATGCTCGACTAAACGGATTTGCGATTTTGATAGTATCTTGAAACCGGTAAATAATGGAAAATTTTTATAACTCAACTTTCACTAAGTTTTTTGCCTTCCAGAGTCATAAATATATAACAAAAATCTGGGACCTCATCCTATACCTCCGTGTGTCCAGCGCCTTAGAAACAACTGCAGAGGGTCCCAGCTGCTTCTATGTCCTGATGGTTGTTTCCTACCTGACTCCAGACTTCTGTCCTGGGCTTCCCAACCAACAGCCATTTCTACACTGTTCCACGCAGCTGCCACTCTGTGGGTGTCTCCCCACACTGTGGCTTTCCAAAGCACAGCTAACACAAGGCTGCCCCATATAATAGGAAACTGAGAAAGCTTTAGTCTGCCATAAGAAAATCACAATGCAAAAAAAAAAAAAAAGAGAGAGAGAGAGAAATGTAGGAGTATTTTTCATCATGGCCCTCCACAGTCAGTTCTACTCCTGGCCCCTCTCTCATTTGTCTCTGGCTGGCCATGATATCATGCTAGTACGCTAACCTGCCCAGCACGAGTGACCTCTCACATGAACCTCCCCACCTCCATTCCAAAGCCTCTAGCTGAAATGAATTTATAATATCAGATGAGATGGAAATTGTTCCAATGAAAACTCCCCTTTCCCTTATTAGACAAAATATTAGTATCACATTTAGAAGCATCTATTTTTTTATTCAGTGAGTAGATATTGTTCATGGGCAAAGGAGGCTCTGCTGACAGGCATCTTCTGAGGAAAAAACACTTTTTCTTGATGGAAGATTCTGAGTCACATTTGGAGTTTTATGAAGGAGAAGGTCAATTTTCAACTCCTAATGTCATTTGTTAACTGGTTATAGTTTTTTCTATATGCAACTCTGAGGGCTTCTAGATAGACCTCACTTGAAAAAGCTCCTTTTAGAAAGTGCTTGAGAAATTTTAGAAACATAACTGCTACACTGAAACCCACGTACGGAGTAACACAGAGAGGTAAGACTGAAGTCTTCCAACCTCAGGACCAAGCACAGTGTGTTGGTTGTGTACCGGGAGACTCAGACATAACAGATGAATTTGGATATGTGTATACAGCCTGTCCATCAGCAGTACCTTGACCTTCAGGGCAGTCTTGAGCAGTACTAATACTTTGTATTAGAGAAGCCGATAAAGAGAAACCAGCACTACAGGGAGGTAGTTTCTCTGAGGTGGCTTTTGAACCTTAAACCAGCTTCAGGAAGAAGTGCAAAAGTGTCTGTGGGCACAGGGGCCATGTTGATGGGCTGAGCTGTCTTGCAGCTCAGCCAGCCCCAGATGCCTGGGCAGCACATATCTTTAAGTATCTGGGTCAGGAAAGGAGCAACAGGGTGACCTAACTTGAAACAGCTACGATCACTCATGCCCAAAAGCCAGTGAGATCACCCCCTAAGGATTCCTGGAAAGAATCAAAATTTGCTGGATATCTGCACAGGGCTTTGCAGGGGACCACAGGTCACAGAATGTGTAGGAGAGCATACATGCTTTTTATGTAAATGTGACCCAATTAATATCCCTAGGCTGGTGTGGTCTGAAGAAACAATGCTTACATAATTTCTACTGGCTCTGGCAAAGTCTTAGCCATTGTTTTTTTAGATAGTCATAGATAGGGCAGCAGGAGCTGATTAATGCAAAGTAGTCAAACCTGGGTGAAAAGTTATATCTTAAGAATGCTGATTAAGAGCTTTTTACCACTTTGTAAGTAATTATCTACTACTCAGTCACAGGGCTCTTCTCCCGGTTCTGGCTTTTCGATGGCTTCATTACTGATTTAGACTAAATAAATAAATACTACATGTGTGCATGTATGTGTGTGCATGTGTATATTATGCTCCCATGGCAAATGTATATATATATATATATATATATATATATACACACACACATATACAATTATAATATATTATATATAATATTATAAATATAATATATAAAAACAATATGCTATAATACATAACAAATATATAATAAATAATAAATTGTATTATAATGTAAAATAAATATATAATAAATTGTATATAATATATAATAATATATTATCATATATAATTTACTTATTTGCCATAACAGTATACATATTTTTTATTAAATTATTTAATTTAAATATTATTAAAATATTTACTTTACAAATCTGGACAGGGCATTTAACAACATAACTGACCCAAAGATTTAATACAAGCTCACTGACACAGAATGATGAATCAAAACCTAAAAGAGGAAGTCACATGGACAAATCCAAAGTAGCTTTTTCTTTTAATTAATTACACAATCATGATATGATGAAATCATGAAACGATGATATGATGGAAGGAAGCTGGTTGCCAGCCCTTGTCCTCACATTAAGTTAGGTCAGTTTAGAAAAATTAGATCTTAAGAGATAATGTAAATCCTTTTATCTGTTATATAACTAGGCTTTAAATAGATCACCTCTGGAACCCCTTAAGACTCTACATGATAAGTGTGAAGATTTCTAGCTTTGTTTACTGGGAGAAAACATGAATTGGATTCAACTGGTATCAATCCAAGGTCTAACATTTATTTAGTAGCTATGTAAACATGAGGAAACTACTTAAATTCTCTGAGTCTCAGCTTCCTCATCTGTAGGACAGAAATCATAATTATTTCCAGAGTTTAAGGAGGTAAAAATAAGATAATGCGTATGAAGTACCAGAAAGCAGTCCAACATAGAGTAGAAAATAAAAATGTATTCTCTTGTCTCATTTTCCTACTTCATAGTCTTGTTAAAAGAGAGATAGAGAAAGAAGGAAGGAAGGAAGGAAGGAAGGAAGGCAGGAAGGCAGGAAGGCAGGAAGGCAGGCAGGAAGGAAGGAAGGAAGGAAGGAAGGAAGATAAGTTTAGGGAGAATTTTCATTGTTCAGAAACTCAAATGAGCCAACAATATTTACTGCCCAAATCCTAACATTACTATTTACATTCTTGTTTACAACTCAGAAGAAGAGTTCCCTAATGATTTTCTTATTCAGGAGTGATTTTCCAAATCAGGTGCTCATATTTTAAGATGCATCTTAACAAATTAGAGCTTATTAAAAGGTACATCCTATGGAGAGAATGTAGAGCATTGTGGCAAGCTGTAAAATACAAAGAATCACTGAGGAAAATACAGCATATCATAGGAGACATGCAGGTTATAGAGGGCAAGTAAAAAATTTATAGAACAATTTTTGGTATTGCCAGTCCGTGACATCAAATAGGGAATAGCCTGGTTTTGCACTGTCTTTGAGAGCCAAGCTAGAACCAAGTAATAAAACTGACAGGGGGGCCAAATTTCAACTCAACATGAAACAAAAATATTGCATCAACTGGATATAGGTCTAATACTGAAAAGACTGCCTCATGACTTTATGACTTCCCTATCACTACAGGACTCAAAAGATACAGATGACCTTTAATCAACATGGTAGAAAAGAATCTGCACTAGGTTAGAAGTTGAACTACATGATATTTAGATTTCCTTGTAACTTTGAGACTCTATAATTCCAAGAAGGAAGTGGGCTGACGAGGATTACATTCTGCAAATCAGTTTCATCAGAATTGCTGTGTTGTGACCTGAAATATGAAGGCGTTTTTCACAAACAATAAGACAGCCTTCTTCCCAGCGCAAGAATTTCCCCTGAGGAATTCTCTGATGTTGGCACCTTTTGAAATAGTGCTTTGGCAACATCCATGGGCCTGGAGCAAACATATCCAGACCCCATCTGGTTGGTTTCCTCCTCATCACCGTAACACTTTCTCCTTAGCCAGCACACACTACTTGGCTTTAGTAATTAGTTAGAGTTACTGTATATTTTCCAGATTTCCAACTCCTTGATCCCCATTCTCTCATCTCTTACTTTGCATTGCTGATATGCTTGCCTAGTGTCGGTACAATCTTAAGTATAGAGTCATTTGGCTCTGGTTTCAACCACAGATGTTGGGTTAGTTTTTATCGTTTGAGTCTTTAAGAATGACAGAGGAATGTGGAGAGGGCTATGAGATAACAAACGTGTGTTGTTTTCTGTGACTAAGTTTGGGGGCAGTAAGCTGTGCAGAAAGAGGTAACTAATACAGTTGTAGTAGATGAAAACCTAAGCTTAGAATACAAATAATTTAGGTGGAAATTACTCATGTTGCTACAGAATTAACTCTAGGGTTCCTTTTAACCTAAGTGCCTTTTAAGAAATTAAAAAAAAAAAAAAAGGTATTATGTATCTTTGACTATTAAGAATAGAGAAACTTAGAGTTAAAAGAAAATGTCAGTTCTGTTCTAGAGGACTTTCAATTGACTGAATCCGGTCCACTCAGATTATCTAGGATAATCTCTCTTACTTAAAGTCAGCTGCTTATGGATTATAGATATGATTACATATCTACAAAATACCTTCCCAACACCTGGAATAATGTGTAGTTGAATAATTGGAGACTATATAAAACTAACGATCACATCACATAATTCAAAGGTGACATATAAACTGACCATCAATCCTTGAAATCAAAGGAAAATAAAGAGATGTGATTTATAAAAATTTGAAATGTTCGTAATATTCTAGTGACCATTTCCTGTGAAAATTAAAGCAAATGTTTTGTTTTAATGAAGCAACTTAAATGTTTAAAAAGTGAACATAAGCCAGTTCTATAATTAAGTTTTAAATGTGTTTTCCCCCCAGAATGTTATTTATTATATTCAGAACTCTGACAGCCATATTTGAATTAACTCCAATTATACAAAATTATTCAAATATTTAACTTGAGATTTAATTACTTTCTAAATTTTCAATTGCTTATACATATTTTATATAATTATTTTATTGATAAAAGAAGGAAAATGTGGTTAAAAATCTGGCAAATTGTTAAAAACATTAATAAATGTTCATTTGACTTGTTTGCTAGGTCTTAAAACTTATTCTTCATTATCTAGCAAATGAGCTACCTGAGTGGAAAATGGTAGGATAAGGGTTCTTCTCCATTTCCCCAGTCCTACAGACACTATTACCAAAAATAAAAAATGGCTGGGATAATAAACTTTGGGTAAATTACCTACTGTCACCAAAAATTAAGGCTATTTTACATATCATATATTCACTCATTTAGCAAATATTTATTAAATGCCAGGCAGGGGTCTAGAAATAGATCCTTGTACCTTTATTTTAATCTGGAAAAAAAAAGCAAGCAAATAAGCAAGTTTGAATAAACATAATAAAAATGATTGTAGAGATAATCTGAAGATTGTATTTCTACCAAGTGAAGTAAACCTGATTCACCTGGATCCTTGTTCTTACAAGGATATATCTTCAAATATCCCAAGTGGACAAATTTTATCAGGCATTTACACTCCCTGAAAGTAAACTCTACCAAAAAAAGTGGCTAAAAAAGGGGGCCAGTAGTCTGGGGGGGGGGGGGCAGTGAGTAAAAGAACAAGAATGAAATGCAGCAAAAACAGTAAATATCTGGGCATATATAATACACTATTCTCTTGAGTTTTAAAAATGTACTAGACAGGGAAAAGCAACATCTGCCTGCAAGTTCCAGAATGCCTTGAGATGGGTTACTTCTGAATGGTGTGCACTTTGTTCCTGCAGAAACAGCCTTGAGAGAACAGGGGCTCACAACGGCAACTATGTTGCATCAAGTACTAGATACATGGTATTAAGGGCATTTTGAGATACTTTTGTTATTAAAGAGACCTTGGTCCATTTTCAAATTTATAAAGACCTTATCAGAGAGATTAACATTCCACTGAGTTTTACAGTGTGGTGTGTGGCTTCCACATTGTGTAGGATGTGGGTGGATTATATTCATTCTCTTTACCCCCTTCCCCCCTCCATCTTTATTTTCCTCCTCAGATATGTGATAAAACAGCTAGTGTATAGGACACAATGTGGCCTACTAATTATGAGCTACAGATTCTTCAAAAAGCTCAAAGCTGAAATTTTGTTCACTTGAAATAAAAAATAGATGTAGATGAAACACATCAATAAGACATATTCTTGAGAGCAGCAGAAAATCTGAAACAAAATAGAAAACATCTATTTTCTTACAATCAAATCTGAGGCTAAAATATGTCTGTTTCTCTGTGGTCCACAAACATTAAGTTCATTTGTAACAGATCCCCTGATCCTTTCCTTGAAGATGGAGATGCCTAAACCAAGACCAGTTACATTTTAAGAGGAGAGGAGAGGAGAGGAGGGGAGAGAGAGGGAGGGGAGGGGAGGGGAGAGTGAGGCGGGGATGGAGGGAGGAAGGAAGGAGGGGAGGGAGGGAAGTGAAGAGGCAAAGAAGTTTGCTTGTTAGACAAGAGGTTGGGAGTGGTCATATTTCTTGGACCTTTGGCTATCTTCACCCTGTCTGTGATGGCTGATAGAAAGGAGAAGAAAACAGACCCACTTCCGACACTCAACTTTTGCTGGCTGTCAGACATCTTTGCAGTCTTTGTACCATCTGGTAGTTACATTTTCCTATCTCTTGAAATTCAACAGCCACCTGAAAATAGACCTCTCTCTTGCTCTTGCGCTCTCTCTCTCTCTCATTCTTGCTCATCTCTGTCTCTATCTCTCTCTTCCATCCAGTCTTTATATTTAGTCTTTGACTAAACCTGTCAGGTTAAAGGTATAAAAAGCTGACTTAACCCAGCTAGGCTGAGAGTACATTTCCTCTCATATTTGGTGGCTGTCAGCTTTTGAACAGGATTCCGGAGCTTGTCCTTGAAAGCCAGTGTAAAGTGTATTAATGTGTTGATGGCAATGTTCGCACAGCCCTCTCCCCCTACCCACACATTCCACTCTTCCCTCCCCACTTCAGAGATTGTTCTTTTACTCAAATACTGAGTTGTCACAGTATCATTTCTTTTATACCATCACAAGATCTTTTTTAAAAATGAAATTAAAAGATTTCCAAATTTTTCTTTACAATATACTAATATTCCAGTCACCTCTCCTTATATTATTGTAAAACCTCAATTAACCAGAAGTCAACTATTATATGTGGAATCACTTGACTAAGGACACATGTATACATTCACATAAACTACTGTGAGGATTTTTTAAAAGGTAAAAATCCCACCATGATAGAGGCAGTCACGTGGACTCTGGATTTGACAGCTTAAGTAGTTATCCTTTAAAGCAAGCTAAAAAGGTAAACTCCATGAAGTCCAGGGGTCCCGTCTGTTTTATTCATTGATTAATCACTAGTGCCTGGCAAAACAGAGTAACTGTTAGGTGAATCAATGAGATGTTTTCAGGGATTTGTAATGAAGAGTGAGTTCCTATTGGCTGCTGGTTTTCAGCCAGCCAAAAGCTGCTGTGGAGTGAGAACTCTCTGCAGTGGGGAAGGGGGCGAGAAGTAATTTACCAGAGTCCCAGTATCTTGGACTTGAAAGGACATCCTACCTAAAGAATGCACATTTGCAAATGCATCCCTAAGAAACAGTCATCACTCCACTATTATAATAGCTCTGAGAGGAGCCAGGGAACAAGAATTTGATGTCAGTCCTACCGAGGGTTTCTTGCTAACCTTGGACAGATCTAGACCTCAGTATCCTCAGCTATTAATTGAGAAGTTTGGATAGATGGTGCTTTGTAGCTCAAGATCACAACAGCCTCAAGGACTTCTGGGGTGAAGTGGCAAGCATGAAAAAGGAATTCTGAAACTTTACTCTCTTCATGGAGTGCCTGGGTGGCTCAGTTGGTTAAGCATCTGCCTTTGGCTCAGGTCATGATCCAGGAGTCCCAGGACTGATCATGCTCCCTGCTCATCAGGGAGTCTGCTTCTCCCTCTCCCTTTGCCTCTCCCCCTGCTCCTTCTCTCTCTCTCTCTTAAACAAAATCTTAAAAAAAGAAAGAAAGAAAGAAAGAAAGAAAGAAAGAAAGAAAGAAAGAAA
>NC_058417.1:50973331-51008146 GCF_002201575.2 Neomonachus schauinslandi
AAAGAAAGAAAGAAAGAAAGAAAGAAAGAAAGAAAGAAAGAAAGAAACTTTACTCTTTTCAAAGTTTTGTCTGGGGACTGGCTACCTGGGAATGCTTCAAAATCAATTTGCATTTCTAGGACATATAAATTTTAAGTGATGAGGTCAGATACATACATAGATATACATATAGAGATATGTAACAACCTAGAACTGAATGTTCTCCATGGCTAATCCATAAGGTAAATAAAACACATGTAGGTGGGCAAGAGAGTCAAGCCATCAACAAAAATAAAAACAGAAATAGAAAGGCCACCTCTCTTGCTCAGCATGAAAATTCAGATTAAAGTGGAGAAAGGAAACCCCTGAAGCAGCGATCACTGTCTAGAAATATACCCGGAGTTTTGAATTTATTTGGCATTTGCTACTGTTTTCCATATAATCACCACCCACGTGGGGGTGTCTCTAAATAATGGAAATGCTGACTGACCAAAAATAATGGAAATTCTAATAAAATCTGAGAGCAAAATTCTTCTCCCAGGCAGGTTCTCCCAACATATCCCACATATTCATCCTTTTGTTTCTAGAAATGGCATTAAAGCCACCCAGTGAGGGACAGGAAAACTATACAGACTCCTGTTCATTGTGGGCACTTAAAACCTTGCCACCAAATGTAGGTTTTGACTCTCTGCCCAGCACAGCTTTGAAAGTTTTGCCATGAAGTCCTAATTGCTAAGTAAATGTTCACTCAATATTTCTCCATAAAGGGAAGAAAGAGAAAAAAAATAGTGAGAAAAGAAAAAGTGGTAGAGAGCATGTGTCATTTTGTTAGAGAAAATACATATTCTAGGTACATTCTTAGGCTGGCAATTATTACGCCTGTGTATAAAATTGATAAATTTATTAAATAGAATACTTTCCACGTTTCTAGGACTTCTGCTAAGAATGTCACACGCACCTCCCCAATCACACATCTTACCCTCCTCCCCATCATATAAATGAGATGCCTTTCTACTCAGTATTTGCTGAAAGGCATGGGTTCCAAAATCCCCTTGACAGTTTATAAAGCATAACTGCTTTACCTCTGATGGGAAATAAGTTTTGCTTCCAACCAGAAGTGCTGATTATGGACCTTCTGAGACTGTTGGACTCATGATGGACACAAGCAAATAGAACTTTTGGGCCTTTCCCTGAGGGGTTGATAGTATCTCTTGGGAGGCAAAGCTTACTAACAGGTATGTTGCTGCTAAACTGTGTATACAATAAGAAAACACATAAAGTAAGGGATGAATTTAGTATAATCAAGAAAATACACAAGGATATAATAATAAGTAATTCATTTAGAACCTGAATGTTTTTTCTAGGTTTTATATGTTGAATACTGTGTAATACTTTCACTTACACCAGGGTTTCAAAATCTCATTGCTGTTGACATTTGGACCAGATAATTCCTTGCTGTGGAAGGCTGTTCCGTGCATCGAAGAATGCTAAGCAGCATACACAGCCTCTACCCAGTAGATGTCAGTAGCATCCCTGATGCATTTGTGACAACCCAAAGTTCTCCAGACCTTGCCAAACATCCCCTGAGGGCAGGGGGTGGGGGCGACAAACACATCCCCAGTAGAGAACCACTGATTATGGAGTGATTATAAAAAATGCATTTTTTTCCTATAGAAGACGGGGAAATCCAAGCAGAGAAGTTCTTCCTAAGTGTCTCACCTCTATATCTAAATTATATCATATATGATCAACTCAAGAACAGGGAGGAAGGTAGGATAGGAATTAGAAGAATCTACATTCTACCACTTTCTAACTGTGTGACTTTGGGAAAGTTACTGAAGGTTAGTTCTAAACTCCTGTTCCCTCATCTATAAAATAAGGACCATAGGATTAATGCCCAAAGACTGCTATATGTAAAACACTTAGAAATGCCTATTACTGTGCAAGCAATGTGCAAATGCTAATTATTACCGCCATGATTTTTTTGAAGCCAAATGGCTCACCCTATGTCTGCATCCTATACTCAGGAGTTTGGAAAAATATTCTAGCATGTCTTCTATATAGGTTTGTTTTTATGGGAATAAACATTTTAACTTCTTGCTTCACTCTGTTTCAAAGAATGACTTCCAGACCAGTTATACATGTTTGTTGATCCGTAAGACTGAAAGGGTATAGAAATGCGTGATTTTCCTATAAGAAAATGCATTTTTTAAATTCCAACTACAGGATCTAGGACATCATCCTCACTCTGGGCAGAGAGGTAACTGCCCCCACTATAAGCAGGTCTCTGTCTACCTCTGTTTGCTTGGAAGCAAGGGACCTAAGAGAGAAAGGGGGTGTTTTATGTGAGGACAAGTAGAGAAGTAGAGGCAGGCGCTCTGGGAGAAGGGGTAAGACGAGTCGTTGGGCCACAGATAGGCTCTTCCTCGTAAGGGTTTGGCGAGGCCCAGAGCAGCTGGTGGTGCTGGTGGTGCAGCTGCGGTAGTTCCTACAGACATAAAAACTTTGTTTCTGAAACTCACCCTGGGCTTTCACAGTCCCACTTCCTGTAGGCAAGCCCCGAAGTCTGCAGATACTGTAGCAGCAATGTGATAGGGAAGAGCGAAGGGGAGGGAACAGTTGCCCTGAGCGGTCCCAAGGATGGACAAAATTCCCAAGTCCAGTGATTGATAGGTTGTAATGACTTGCTTTGGAATCATCCTGCTGATACTCTCCGGTGGGCTCACTGCACCCACAAGAAAGAATATGGAAGTTGTGGAAACTGCTGAGTTGGTGGACAGAGCTCTATAATAGTTGTAGATGTCAAAGTTTCTCTTCAGATGGAAAAAAAAAAAAAACCCACTCTCTGGAGAAAACATGATCTTTTCTCCATGTTTTAGTTGTCAGTTTTGACAAGAATGATACAAGCTAATTAAATTTTTGTTAATTTATTTTGTCTGATTCAGTGACTGCCTGTCACACAAATCCCTCAATAAGTAAGATTTCTCTCTGCTATAAACTTTCTACTCTTTCTCTGAAATGCCATTAGGTAAACGCACGAAAAGTGGACGTGTTTTACTCAAATAAACACTAAAAGCACTTAAACTCAATCCTACCCTCAATACTTCAACTCATGTCTGTTTTAGAGAGGACCTAACTCTTTCCAGCTTATAAATCTCAAACAGGGACCATAACCCTTTAAAAAACAAAAGCCTTTATGCAGATAAAATACAAAGATGAAGTTACAAAATTGATAGTAGATGAAACAGAGGAATATGCTGCATTCCAGTGTGCCTTGAAATTCCCAAGAAATATTCTCTCACATCATTTCTCTTTGAATTAAAATGTGAGAATGACACTGTGCAATCACTTCAATCCTACTTATCTAGGATGGTTGGGATCTCTTCCTTTTTTTTTTTCCCTTGTCCAGGGTGATATGATAAAGTCACATTTTCATACAAGAACAGAGCTAGATGTTTGAATCGATATCAGCACATTCGACAGGTGTGGCTATTCTAATCAATCTCTTCTGCACTGTTTTCACAGAACGTTCCATGCTTCTGAATACAGCACTTCTGAACTTCAGCACAAACATCACCCCCACCCCGTTGCAAGTCCTGCCCAAACTGCCTTTACTCTACTCCTGCTGTCATGGCCACCCTAGAACACATGGTTTTTCTCAGTCTGCATGGCAACTTCTTGTTTGCATGTCTGTTAGATAACTAGAGTCCCTTGAAAGCACATCCTCAATTAGAAAATAAGCAGGGAAAAAAAGGAAAGGGTTGGGAAGGAAGAGGGAAGGGCGAGAAGGGTCCTTTTTTTTTATAATTTAGCTACTGGCCTATCCTTTAGACAAGGGCTAATCCCACATTGGCATTTCCCTGGCTTCCTGGGGCTCATACATTACAGAAGATTCATATTTCATCAATGTATATGCACTAGACCCTTTTCAGATCTGCTAATATTCCGAATCAACCTTGAGAACCTTAATCAAGTTTTACTGGGTTTGGTTGTTGTGCTGTTCTCTTGTATATCCAAAGTAGAAAATTATTCATTATACATTCTATTGAGCTGATCATACTGCAATAATAACTAGCCCATTGAACATCTATATGTCCTAAGCCCTTTCCTATATAAACCCTCATAATCCTCTGAGCAGCCCTGTAGGATAGGTACTGTCATCAACCCCATTTTACAGATGGGGACATTGAGGCAACAAGAGGTAAAATAAATAGTTTGTGGTGGCACAGTTAGGAAGTTAGAAGCCAAACTAAAACCCAACAGAGCCCATGCTCTGAACAGCCTCATGATCGATCAATCACAGGGCTGGCAGAATTAGCTTCAGTGTCAACAATCAGTAAGTATTTTATTTGTTGGCATTTGGAATTAATTTTGGGTCACAATTGTGATGATGACTGGAATTAAAATAGAATGTCACTAAACCATGTTCTGAGCTTTCTCTTGTCTGTGCTCTCACAGTAGATGAACTTCTCTGTCATGCCCTATCATTCTTTGTAGAGGTTTGTATCTCTTTTGTAAACTCTAAGCTTCATAGGAGTTTACTCATTAGCACACCTTTCACAACTGCTTTTCCTAAATGAAATAAAATTGCTTCAGATGGGTAAAAACACTTCCTTCTTCCCACTGCCCACCATACAGGTATTTGTCCAATTCTATGGGCTCTCATGTTTGGGGATATAATATTAACTTTAACTTTTGTCATCATTATAAATCTCTTTTAATTCTACGTAGGAATGAAAACTTTGTGATGAAGTTTCTTGGCCTTTGGAAATACCTTTAGAAAAACTGGGTTAAAAAATTTTAATCAAGGTAGGTAAGCAGAGGCTACAAGTCTCACACAATCGAGTTCTTCAGAACCACTTAAGAATTGTCTTCATTTGCGATTAGTCATTTTACAGGAACTTCATATTCAAAGAACCTTTTAATACCAGCACAGGAGTGTTGTTCTGTTGTCTTGCATAATGTGGTCACTTCTGCATAAAGGCATCTGCATGTTTTACTTCTTCTTGGCAGCAGAACACTCGAGTACGTGACTTTACTCTCATAAACACTCTGGCACATTAGCTGTTCTCTCCCCCCCACACCGCACTTTTCTCCCTTCTCTATAGCTGGAATCACTCACAGATATTGCACTCTCCCTCAACTCCAACGGAATATCCTGTGGCAAAAAAATTAAAAAGCAGTCCATTCCCAAAGAAATGGTGTCAAAGGTTTGCTGAGTCATCCTGTGATGTTGATTTACTAATGCTCTAGTCAGCTGAATCTCAGTCAATACTGTTAGTACATGTCAGGTGTAAGGCATGGTTACGAGGGGATGCTCTCTTTAACTGAGTTCCCTTTACTTTACATCACTTTAAGTCTGAGGTTGTGAGTGGATATCCACCCCCCACCCAATCCTACAGTATTTCCATGAGTTCTGCAACAGATAAAAAGCTGTTATGTATGTAATCATCAAATAAGGATATACCTGACAAAATCATAATTGGATTACTGTATAGCTGCCATTTGACCAAAAACAGCACTGCGGGGGGGTTGAGAACTTACTGGCACATGCAGGTAGGGAGAAAATATATGGCAGAATGCTCTACATCATTCCGTGGTATGGGAGAAGATAGGAGTAATGTGCACAGCTCTCCAGAAAGTCCCATCATCGGCTCCCCTCTTCCAAAAAGGGTCAGGCCCCTTACTTTATGACATCAACTTCCAGAGGAACATGAATGTTAAGAGCTTTCCCTATAGCCGAGCTCCTTTCCAGGAGCAGAAAGTACATAGGGGAAAGAGGTGGCTCAGGAGGTGAGCTCTGAAATATGAAGAGACTCCATATACGGTTTAGAATTAAGGTCTCCCTGATTTGTCACTGGGTTATCCAAATTTCGAGAAATGAATATTACATTACACTTATAATCTTCATTTCCTCTCTGACCTCAAGCGTACCCCAGTGCTCTTACTAAAGCTGCCCAGGGAAAAGTTAATGTCCATTCCAGACCAGAAAAACCAGGGCTTTTGCAAGTCTTAGCCTAAAGCTCCTAATATGGTGGCTTTACCCAACCAGGCCGTGATTTCTGAAGTTTGATGGGAGAGGGAAAATGGCCTTGGAGAGGATGCAAGGATGAGCCAGACCTGAGTCCTCAGTTTGGGGACATGATGGATCATATCCCAGGTTCATAGTCTCCTAATCTCCCCCAACCCAATGGCTTTAAATGTTCAGTAAATTAGCCTCCGATACGATTAGTCACTACATAAGTGGACTTTTTGGGGGAAATCTGCCAGGACAACTGTTGAGTGATGTCTCAATTTATGGCCCAAGGGGGACAAGGCATCTCTGGTAATGCCATTAAGTGGAGAAAGACGAGTGTAAATGTACCGTTTTCTCCTTTCGGTGGTAACTTTAAAATGTTTTTAAATATTTTTGGCCCCATCATCATGGTATTACTGCTGCCCATGGAGGAAGAGATGGGGGCTCCAGAGGAAAGGAGGAAAACACTTAAATGGGGCTCCTCAGATTTCTTCACTTTTACTGCATAAGATACTTTTCCCCACCTCTCTTGCATGGAAAAAAATAAAATAAAATAACGTTCTGCTCTCAAAACTTGGCTTCTCCAGTAATGGCTGTTAAAGGTTTAATAAAGATTCAATAAAATTGCTGAAGTCACTAATAAGAGTGAATGCCTGTATAGGATAGGGCACAAGGCACAGCCCCCGAGAACAACTGAGAAAGCAGTGGTTCTTCTGTCTTCATGCCCCCGTTGGCCGCAGGCCAGGAGGGGAAGTCTTCAGGGCACGCAAGGGCATCCGTCAGAGAGGTCTGGTGAGCTTTCAGCAAGATCACACTGTGAAGACTATCTAATGCGCTACTGTTTTTACTCCTTTTCTTACGTTAGGCCTCTTCAGCTCTTCCTCAGTAGGATGGAAATAAGAGGTGAGCCACAGGCTCAAGATGGGAACTAAAAATAATCCAGGCCTGCTCGTTCAACAATATCCTAAAGGTTATGGGTTTTGTCAGAGGCAAAAACAAACTCCTCATTTCCTCCCAGGGTAAAAAAAGAACAAAATTTGCCAAAGCATTCTCAGATTAATTGGAGGAGAGCACTGGCTTCCTTGGACACCGCCCTGTCTAGACATGAAATCCCTGAGCAACTCCTGTCACTTTTCATCCCTGCAGTAAGGATCACATAAATCACTGACTCCCTAACGAAGGCAGCTCTCATCTTGGGGATGGAGGGGCCTTGGCCTGTTGACTTGTGGGGTCACAGCACCTCATCTCTAACAGAAGTAGATGGAGCCTTTGCCTCCCTCTGCCCTTTCCATCAGTCTGGCTTCTGTTCACCCACTATAAGCCCATCAGGCCTTCCAACATATCCTGTCGTATATGATGTGGCAACGTACAGAATAATGGATATAAAGGGCTTTCTGTGCAAGGTACAGATGTAAAGCATTGCCATTCCTACTCAATAGTAAGAATAATTATTATACATGATTTTATTTTTTTTAATATATCAAGTAACCCCCGCATTTTTAAATATGGTCCTAATGAGATGGTGGGGATGAGATTCTTTTGTAGGAGGTTATAGAATGGTGTACATTAACTGTGAAGTTCTATATGATGAGCAGAGCAGCTTTGTGTCTGTAACCCAGGCCCATACCTATGTGCAGTGACTTAAAGGAGGGATAAAAATGTCTGCTGCCTTGCCTGGTTCAAGAAGATCCATATTATTGCACTGTATGCATTTGTGTGTTTATGTTGGGAAGGAGGAGATGGACAAGTCACAAATATTGCACTTAGCACTGATACACACCTTTATAGAAAATCAATTGTTAATGCTGAACCTAATTCATTATCTAATCATTAACAAAACATCTCTGATTTTTATCTCCAAACAGTCCCTTTTTAGAACAAGAGTCTAGCAACAAACTTGGGATGCATGGAATAAAGATGGTAGAAATTGGCAAGCTGGGATCTAGAGCTTGGCACATTTACTAGACACTCACCCAGCAGGAGGTCAGCATTTAACACTGGCCCTGAAGAGACTGGGATACCGTAAGGACAAGAAATGTATGACAATGAGGAACTTCACAAATCAATTAGGTCAGATCCTGTTTCCTGTTATATAAATCTTGTTCTTTCTAGATTATATAGAAAATCTCATATATTTCTCATTTGATCCTCACGTTCTATTAGATGGGCAGGGCAGATATTACTATCCACATTTTACACCAAGGAAACTGATAGAGAGCCCAAAGTCACACAGCTTATAAGTGGTGGAGCTGGGACATGAACCTAAGTCTCTGGACACTTAGGTTAGTGCCTTTTCAACAATTTATTTTTAGAACCTCTAGTTGATGCTGCCCAACCTGTCCAAAACGGCCACATAGAACTAAAATTCTTCCTTTGGTGATCCAAGTGTGAGTTTCTCGGGGGGGCTTGTGACATCCTTCTGAAATGTCATGTGAAGTGATGTGGTGTGAGTACATAGGCATTCATCTGTGGGACAGGTACTTCACTTGCACCAAATGAATTGGAACCCAGTGAAGTTTAAAAACAGCTGTCTAAAGAAATGTGGGAGGCTACCATTGCACTGAATGACCATAATTTTTCCATCAAAGAATCCCTAATGAGGATGTATATGACCAGGAGGAAACAGTGCACACTTGTGTTTTTTCTCCATATTCCTTGAAACAACCTTGGATATACCTCAGGAACCCAGCATCTACACAGAAGCCCCCCATCACAGAACTCCCCCGCTTTGTGTGGAAGAGTACGTCCATGAATAGATCAGAAGGAAAGTGGTGCCTTTGATTCCTGGCATTTTAAGCAGTCTGCAGTGAGATGTTTTCCTCACACAGATACTGAGTTCTTGGATAAAATGGGAGTTGAATTTTGCAAGGATTTTAGAGTTTGTGATAGGCTGAGTAGGGTTAGGGAGGTGAACTGAGGCAGTGGGCAAAGAGACTGCTCATAGACAGGATGTGGCCAGATGTTTATCTTTCAAGCCACCGAGGGCACAAACTTGCCAGGGCTGGCGGGGGCTGGTGCACTGCATTTCCCCCCCATGGCTCTGCCAAACCACCTCAATCCTGATGTGTAGAGCATTTGCTACCTTAACACAGCACCTCCCAGGAGATCAGCAGTTGGAGTACTTCCTCTCCTAGGTCAGGCTGTCCAGACATGGTCCATCAGGGGCCTGGTCTGTCTGTCAGACTCTTTTCCATCCTCAGTCACCAGGGTTCAGAGTCACGAACAAAAATACCCCAGTAGCTCTTTGGTTTTCCTGTGACCCTGCAGTCCAGGAAAAAGGATGTCTACCGCGAAATAACTCTGTGTTGGAGATGCAATGTGGTCTAGTGGGAAGCCTGCAGGGTTAGAAATTTGGAGCATTCTTCTTCAAGAATTGGGCTCTATTACTAGCTCTGTGACCTTGGGCACATAACGTAAACTAATAATTAAAAGAGAGGGTTTTTTTTTTTAAAGATTTTATTTATTTATTTGACAGAGAGAGAGACAGCGAGAGAGGGAACACAGTAGGGGGAGTGGGAGGGGGAGAAGCAGGCTCCCCACTGAGCAGGGAGCCCGATGCAGGGCTTGATCCCAGGACCCTGGGATCATGACCTGAGCCAAAGGCAGACGCTTAACGACTGAGCCACCCAGGTGCCCCTTAAAGGAGAGTTTAACAGATATGGCTGCCTGACTTTATAAAAGCTGCATATATAGAGATAAAATAGAGAGGCTAGACCATGAATGAATAGAAAACTCAGAGTCAAACTGTGGCTTAGCTCCAGCAAAAGTGCTGGATGTTCTATTGCATATTTTGTGCACTGACCTCACCCCTGGCTTTGTCTTATCTTTTTAAGCCTTAAATGCCTTATATTCCTTTTACCTCCATTTTCAGTGTGATTCTCTTTCTTTCTTTTATACTGCTATATATATATATATATATATATATATATATATAGCAGTATAATATATATATTATACATATACATATTAAAGGCTGTGTGTGTATATATATATATATATATATATATATACACACATATACATGTGTGTATATATATATATATTTTAAAGCTCTCTTAAATCATTTTGAAAACACACATTAAGGAAAGGGGAGTGAAGTAGACACCTTTAAGCAACGCCCACCATCACTTCATTGCAATGCTCATTGAGCAGTCAATGCTCACTTCTCTAAGGATCTGTCACCTAATTCATGGTTCTGCTTCACCCTAAATCCTGCTATCATCACTGATGGCAAGGGCAGCCTTTAATATTCTGGCCTCTCAAATGCTTGACCTTTTGATCTCCATTGACCTTCAGCTCTACTCCACCATCACTCCATACCACAATCAATAATTCAACTCTGGGATCTCTCACATCTTTGAAATTGTAAATTAAGGCACACTGCTCATATCAGTTAAGTCTCTGTATACTCCAGGTAACAAAAACTGGCTTAAGCTAAAGGGGATTTATTGGTTTGTGAACTAGAAATTCCCCTACAGGGTACAGACCTTAGAGCCAGATTGATTCAGTGACTTGACATGGTTTTATTGGACCCAGTTTCTTTCCATCACTGCCTCCTGAATTCCTCAGTAGTATCCTCAGGGTGGCAAATTATGTATTGTTCTGGGCTACAGGCTGTGTGCTACACCATAGAGGAGGAGACAGAAAGTCCCTTCCCTGAAATTTCCAGAAAAGGTCTTCTTCACTCTACTGATAACCACTGGGTTCCATGTTCACCCCAGAACTAGGAACATTGGCTCATGATTAGATTACTGTGAACTGATTAGCAGAAGTCTAAGATATATATCTAAACCCCAGAACTAGGGGTAGAATTAGCTCTACCTATCATGTACAGGCTGCATGAGGGAGGTGTAGGTAGCAAAATAAAAAGTGAAGTCCTTAAAAAAGACGAGGGGAATGGATGTTTGGGCAGGTAACAACCGTGTTTATGCATCACTTTCTGGAGAGTTTCCCATTCTTCGGCCTCTCCACTAATTTGTTCTCATATACTAGTTCTTCATCTTCATGAGGATCTCTAGTCTTAAGCTGTCCCAGATGGCAGCCACTATGTGTACACTATGTATTTAATTCATTTAATAGATTTAATAAATTCATTAAAAATAAATAGAACTAAAAGTTCAGGTTTTCAGTCTCACTAGTCAGATTTCAAGGGCAAACAGCCACACAACACTAGCAGTTGTCATACTGGACATCATATCTAGGACATTGCTGTCATTAAAGAAAGTTTCATTGGCCAGTAGTGCTTTAGTTCTTACCCCTCTGATTCCTCTTACTTATCAGCATCCTTCTACCTTTCTTTTCCTTTCCTTCTACCTGAGACCCTTTACTACTGACCAGGATCCTCAACTCCCTTTCCCCATTTTCCTTTGCTTCACGCATCATGGAAACCCCATTTCTAGATGAATCCAACAGTCAACATCTGGACTGCCAAGAACTACTCGAATTAATTGCACATATGTACAGACTGGGTCCCTTGAAAATTTAATCTCCAGTCTCAGGTGGATGCTCAGTGCTGCTAGCAGTCTGTTTCCCTAGCCTGCTGTCCCTCTTCTTCCCTTGCAGTCTTTTATAAACCTTCCCTGTGTTCCTCAAATATTTTCTCTGACTTGGAGAAGATAACATTACCTTCTCCTACGGAAGAAGTCTGGTATGCCTCATAACCAAACAAACTGCAACCATACCTAATACTTTCTCCTCCTTTCCTATTACTGTGAAAGGGAGGCCCCTTCCCTCTTGCTGTGGAATGTCAGCGCCTACTACCCCTGTGTTTCAAATCCCCCACTCTTGCCTAAATTATTACCCTTGTTACTTGTATTTTAAAATCCTCCTTCTTTACTAACTTCTTCTCATTATCACCTTCTCTTTTTATTGATTTCTTCTTTCATAAAATGCTGGTAATAATAGAATCTACCTTCAAAGGTTAATCTGAGGATGAATCAAAGTACTAGTATAATGCCTTGCATATGGTAAATGTTTAATAAGCATTTTCTTTCAAATTAAGGAATAAATATAGTTTTAAAAATACCTTAATAATAATCTCTTTCTTCTTAGTGGGGAAAGAAGACAGAATAGGCAAATAAAGGTATAATACATGTCAGGAAATGATAAGTGCTATAAAGAAACAGTTTAAGGAGAAACAAATTAAGAAGACAAAGAGTAGTGGGCAAATAGGTTGCTACTGCTGCTAGGTCCTTAAGAAAAGCCTATTTGAGGGGCGCCTGGGTGGCTCAGTGGGTTAAGCGACCAACTCTTGATTTTGGCTCAGGTCATGATCTCAGGGTTGTGAGATCGAGCCCCACGTTGGGCTGCACGCTGGGTGTGGAGCCTACTTAAGATACTCTCTCCCTCTCCCTCCAAAAGAAAAAGCTTATTTGAGAAGGTGATATTTAAATCAAGGACTGAGGGAGGGGAGAGAGGGAGCAAGCCCTGCAGAACACTGGAAGCAAAAGACAAGCGTGTGCAAAGCCCTAAGTTGGAATGGGCTTGGCTCAGGCAAATTACTGCAAGGAAATCCATGTGGCTGTCTGGAAATGAGCAAGGGGATCTAGGAAGGAAATGGTGTCAGAGAAGTGGTCAGGAGCTAGATTATATAGGGCCTTGTAAATCATGGCAAAGACTCAGATATTATTCTAATTCCAATAGAAAGCCATAAAAGTCTATAATCAGGGAAGTTAAAAAAAATAAATAACTATTAACTTTAGCTTTCTCTTTCATTACTTGTTATTCAATGTTTAGCTCTATCAGATACACTCAACAGCAAAACAATTTCAGCTGAATTGTCCGATCATTTCTGTGTCTATTTAAACTAGTCTTTACATAAACAACCAGAGCCTACACTTGGATCAGCTATCCTATAATGTGAATTCTGATTCAATACACCAATAGGATGCTCAGAACATAGCATTACAATCACACATTACCAGCCATCTTCCTCTAAAATTGTGTTTTCTCCACAGAGAAACAGTAAAAAGCAGATTTGTCACAACATAATTAATTCCCCAAATAAAAACCAGTATGGTCTCACGAAGTTGTAGAGGGGAAGAGGAAACTCACATTCTTGCAAGTTTCATTTTCCTTTCAATATCCTTACTTCCTGTCACTTAATAGGACATTTTCTTCTGTGAGCATAGGGTGCGAAAGGCATAAATGTATAAAGGCATTGAGAAAGGCAAATTAAGTTTAGGACAGAAATTGTGTGTATCAATTGCAGGATTTCTCTTTTAAATAAAAACCAAAGGTCACAAGGAGCAGGAGTGTTTGAACTCTGGATTTTTTAGCATAATTATCTTGCTACTTGTCAATGAGAAAATAGCTACACTTGAATAAATATAAAGGAAAACACCAGTGACATCACTTTGACAGATTTTTTTTTTGTAAACAGTTCTACTGAAAGAAAGAAGCAGAGACTGCATATCTCTACACTTCTCTCCAAACTCATCATATTCCAAGTGCCCTGTGGAATAACAGTAGCTATCACAAGGTAGAGAGATTCAACCAAATAAAAGCTGGGATCAACCAGGATTCAGAAACACTGATTGAGTGGATTACCGACATGCTCAAATTATATTATGTTTCCAAAGGGTTGTTTGGTAGTTTGAGAAAAAAAAATTGCATACTAGCTTTCATGTCATTTTCAGGGACTTAATTGTTTTGAGGTGATGCATGTAATTTATCAAGACACATTGAAAGTATCACAAAGTAAGGCTGTAACTGCTACCCAGCCTTTCTCCAGTCTCTAAAAAAGAAAGAAGACTGTACTTGTCAATGTTTTCATGTATAATATTTACATTTCAACCAGAAAGAAACAAATGGGCAACTTGGCCCCAAATGTCCACAATATGTGAGCAGATGTCAACTTATGGGGTCACTTGAATGGCATTTTATGGCCGAGGACACACGACTCAGCTAGTTTCAGTCTGTTTGAGCAGCATGTCCGTTCCATCACTCCTTGCTCTTAGGCATATGGTGGGATGTCATTAACCCGGGAGACAGACAGAACCATGAAAGTGGAACCATATGTGTCATAGCAAGAAAAAATTACTTTCTTCCCTCTTTCATTGCAAGTATAAATGTATACTTTCTGCCAATGGTTCCTTTATCTGTTAAATATTATGTAAACATGCTGATACATACACTGTAATGAATGTAGTATTTGCGTACTCAAATAACACTGGATAGGTCAGGGATGAACCTCTTGAGTTTGAACCAGGGAACTCGGAGACGAAATATTAGGGCAGATGGGCCAAATAGCTCCACGTGCATCTTTCATCAGCATGTTTAACTGGTACAGAGCAATGAAGGAAAAGCTCTTGGTCTGTCATTACAGGGGTCATATCTACCAGGACCTTAGATACTTGACACCATCTGGAGACAGTCCTAGCTACTATTAAACAGGCTACTTAATGAGTAGAGTTTGAATATGCTAGTGAATGCTACAAATTATTCTTTTGCCAGTTAATTTCATATAGGCTCCCAATTCCATATGAATTTATTTTTTTTAATTTTTGTATTTTATTATGTTACGTTAGTCACCATACAGTACATCACTAGTTTTTGATGCAGTGCTCCATGATTCATTATTTGCATATAACACCCAGTGCTCCATGCAATACATGCCCTCCTTAATGCTCATCACCGGGCTAACCCGCCCCCCCCCCTCCCCTCTAGAACCCTCAGTTTGTTTCTCAGAGTCCATAGTCTCTCATGGTTCGTCTCTCCCTCCAATTCCCCCCCTTCATTTTTCCTGAATTTATGACATTATCATAGTGTGATGAATTATTCTGTTCCTCTTGACTCTTTTTCCTAACTTCAAAGGGCTATTTTATCTAACTGAAGGCACATTTTATCAGAAATGCCTTAACTTTTTATTTTTAAAATATTCTTCAGGAATAACAATGTGTATTTGGGAAGACACTTAGGACCTCTCCAGAAAGATGTCCACACATCTCAAGCCAGTCAAATTACCTGTAACCTTGCCATGTATTATTTCAGTTTGGTGATCAAATCATATTCACGTTACATAAAAACAGGGATGGCTGATTTTTTTCCCAATGATTTGAATGGTATCTTTTAAGTTAATTGAGGTCATTTAAACCCATCTGTATTGATTGAGTTCCAGTCTAGGTGTTTTTGCCAACACAGGTTTTCCTAAACTATTCATGACAGCAAACATCATATTCTTCACTAGACAGAAGCTATAAGAGATATAGAGACTGAATTCAGAATGAGTTTGGAAGTAACTACCAAGGTATTTTTGCACAAACACTATTTTTATCTTTCCCAGCTTATTTCATATTCAGGTGACCATACTCCCTTTATTGCCCAGGACTCAGAAACTGGCCCTCCTCAAAAAGATGATTTGCTGTATGTTTGGTGAACCTGTGAACTGCATCTTGATGCAGCTCTGTATGATGTGCATTTGTATGGATTTTGTTCAATCTTCTTTGTGTCATGAATGGTTCAGTGAATTGTAAATAAAGCAACAGAACCCTTATCCATGCTAAATTTTTCTGATAACACTAAGTTCACCTCTTTTTGAAAATAACCCCTATGCATAATTCTATATAGCTTTTGTTAGGTTTCAAAATATCAAATCTCTTTATGTCATAGTGATTCTAAATTTTTTTAAAGATTTTATTTAAATTCAAGTTAGTTAACATATATTGTATTAGTTTCAGGGGCAGAATTTAGTGATTCATCAGCTGCATATAACATCTAGTGCTCATTATAATAAATGCCCTCCTTAATGCCCATCACCCAGTTACCCCATCCCCCCACCCAGCTCCCCTCCAGCAACCCTTAGTTTGTTCCCTTCAGTTAAGAGTCTCTTATGGTTTGCCTGCTTCTGTTTCTTATTTTATTTTTCCTTCCCTTCACCTATGTTCATGTATTGTTTCTTAAATTCCACATATGAGTGAAATAATATGGTATTTGTCTTTCTCTGCCTGACTTATTCCACTTAGCATAGTACACTCCAGTTCCATCCATGTCATTGCAAATGGCAAGATTTCATTCTTTTTGATGGTTGAGTAATATTCCTCTGTGTGTGTGTGTGTGTGTGTGTGTGTACCACATCTTTACCCATTTGTCAATCAATAGACATCTGGACTCCTTCCATATTTTGGTTATTATGTACAATGCTGCTATAAACACTGGGGTGTATGTGCCCCTTCGAATTACTATGTTTGCATCCTCTGGATAAATACCTAGGAGTGTAATCGCTGAGTTGTAGGGTAGTTCTATTTTTAACTTTTTGAGGAACCGCCATACTGTTTTCCAGAGTGGCTGCACCAGTTTGCATTCCCACCAACAGTGTAAGAGGGTTCCCCTTTCTCTGCATCCTCACCAATCTCTCTTGTTTCCTAAGTTGTTAATTTCAGCCATTCTTAGCAGTGTGAGGTGGTATCTCACTGTGGTTTTGATTTGTATTTCCCTGATGATGAGTGACATTGATCATTTTTTCATGTGTCTGTTAGCCATTTGTATGTCTTCTTTAGAGAAATGTCTGTTCATGTCTTCTGCCCATTTCTTGACTAGATTTTTTGGTTTTGGGGTGTTGAGTTTGATAAATTCTTTATAGATTTTGGATACTAGCCCTTTATCTGCTATGTCACTTGCAAATATCTTCTCCTATTCTGTAAGTTGCCTTTTAGTTTTGTTGATTGTTTCCTTTGCTGTGCTGAAGGGGTAGTTCAATAGTCACAAATCAATCAACATGATACACCACGTTAATAAAAGAAAGGATAAGAACCATATGATCCTCTCAATAGATGCAGAAAAAGCATTTGACAAAATACAGCATCCTTTCTTGATAAATACCCTCAAGAAAGTAGGAATAGATGCAACATACCCCAACATCATGAATGAAAGACCCACAGCTAATATCATCCTCAATGGGGAAAAACTGAGAGCTTTCCCCCTAAGGTCAGGAACACGACAGGGATGTCTGCTCTTACCACTGTTGTTCAACATAGTACTGGAATCCTAGCCTCAGCAATCAGACAACAAAAATAAATAAAAGGCATCCAAATTGGCAAGGAAGAAGTCAAACTTTCACTCTTCGCAGATGACATGATACTCTATGTAGAAAACCCAAAAGGCTTCACCAAAAAAATTGCTACAACTGATAGAGGAATTCAGCAAGGTTGCAGGATAAAAAATCAATGCACAGAAGTCTGTTGCATTTCTATACACCAATCATGAAGTAGTAAAAAGAGAAATCAAGGAATCTATCCTATTTACAATTGCACCCAAAACCCTAAGATACCTAGGAATAAACCTAACCAAAGAAGTAAAAGATCTATACTCTGAAAACTATAGAACACTTATGAAAGAAACTGAGGAAGACACAAAGAAATGGAAAAACATTCCACGTTCATGGAATGAAAGAACAAACATTGTTAAAATGTCTGTACTACCCAAAGCAATCTACACATTCAATGCAATCCCTATCAAAATAACGACAGCATTTTTCACAAAGCTGGAACAGACAAGTCTAAAATTTGTAGGGAACCAGAAAAGACCCCAAAGAGCCAAAGTAATGTTGAAAAGAAAACCAAAGCTGGAGGCATCACAATTCCAGACTTTAAGCTGTATTGGTATTACAAAGCCGAAATCATCAAGACAGTATGGTACTGGCACTAAAACAGACATATAGATCAATGGAACAGTAGAGAGAACCCAGAAATGGACCCTCACATACATGGTCAACTAATCTTTGACAAAAAAGGAAAGACTGTCCAGTGGAAAAAGACAGTGTCTTAAACAAATGGTGCAGGGAAAACTGGTCGGCAACATGCAGAAGAATGAAAGTGGACCACTTGCCTACACCATATGCAAAAATTAATTCAAAATGAATGAAAGACCTAAATGTGAGACAAGAATCCATCAAAATCCTAGAGCAGAACACAGGCATTTTCCGCCTTTTCTTTTCTTTTTCTTTTTTTTTTCTTTTTTTTTGGCAGAGAGAGGGAGAAGCAGGCTCCCTGATGAGCAGGGATGGTTATGTGGGGCTCAATCCCAGGACCCCAGGATCATGACCTGAGTCGAAGGCAGACGCTTAATGGACTAAGCCACCCAGGCACCCCCATTTTCCACTTTCCTAAAAAGATGAAGGCTAGACACAAGGGAATACATATATGATCCCCTTTTTATGTCCAAAAAGCAAATACTTGGAGACAGGAAGATTTGTAGTTGCCTAGGGCTGGGGGCAGGGGTAGAGAGAGACTCTAAATGCACACAAGCTTTCTTTTTAGGGGGCTGAAAATGTTCTAAAATTAGATTGCAGTGATAGTTGTGCAACACTATAAATATACTAAAATTTCTGAATTGTACACAATAAAACAGGTTATGGTATTTAAATTATATCTCAATAAAGCTGTTATAAGATAGAAAAAATAAAGGCTAAAGGCCAAAGAATACCTCTGAATCTTTTCCCTCCTTCAGAAAATATAAAATGTACATATTTCCCTAATTGACTAATTATAGTCTTTTTTAATAACATTTGAAAATATATTCTCTAGGATTATGCATATTGTTCATTGTGTCTATATAAATAATCATTAGAGAGTATACTGGTTTTCTAGTGCCATTTCTCATGCAGCTATGGAGTATTTTAGCTCAGTTCATATAAACTGTGCCCAGCGGAAGTGAATCTGCTCTAGTTGAACCAGGGGCTAGCAAAGACAGTTCTTCCCTCCACTGTGGCAGAGCCGGAGGAGAGAAGATGGAAACCAGGTATCTTAAGGAATCAATTCAGGTGAGGTGTCCAGTCATGCACCCCCTTCCTCTATCGGCCAAGGCAAGGTACATGATTGAACTCCAAATCAGGGTACATTTAAGTACATTCTACTACCCTTTTTGTGGGAGGAACTGGAAAGCCAAATGTCAAGGTGCATGGATGCTACAGGATTGTGAGCACTCTTGAAGTAGGTTACAAGTGGGAGGGGTGCAGGGTAACCTAATAGAAAAACTGGAGCCACCAGGAGGGCTTGGCGGACTGGATTCACTCAAGACCCTCGTGGAATTCCTTCTCCTCTTTGGAGTATGGGTTTCCCATCTAAGAATGGGAACACATATCTTTTTTTTTTTTTTTTCGTCATCCAGGCACATTTCAATAAATGTGTTCCTACTACAGTGGGGTCACTATGCTTCTTGTGTCTAAGCTTTCCTTGGTGTCCACTGACTGTTGTGCAGGGAGAAAAATCTGTGCTTCACAGCTTCCTTGTTGTTGGTTATGATCATATGTAATAGAAATTTGTATTCCTCAGGGCACTTGGGTGTCTCAGTTGGTTAAATGTCTGCCTTCGGCTTAGGTCATGATCTCAGGGTCCTGGGATCAAGTCCCACATCAGGTTCCCTGCTCGGTGGGGGCCCTTTTCCTGCTCCTGCTCGGTGGTGAGTCTGCTTCTCCCTCTTCCTCTGCCCCTCCTCCCGCTCATTCTCTCTCTCTCTCTCTCTCTCTCAAATAAATAAAATAAGATAAAATAAAATGAGATGAAAAGAAATTTCTGTTCCTTGGCTACAGACGCTCATAGAAATTAGAAGCATGTTTTTCCCAAAGAGTAACATGTCCTCCTTAAATGTTGTCTGGTCGTTTACTACTTCCCCCATAGTGCAGTGGTTCACCCAAAAGAAATATAGCAGGTTCTGTCAATTAAGCAGAGAAGCTGAGACAGAGGGAGACCAGTTTACAGTTAAATGTGTTTATTTTCTGAATATTATGGTAACCCATACTTCCTAAGGATACAAGAGTTTGGGGCTTGAAATGGGTCATAATAACATCACAGACTCATATTTTACTGATTTCTACCCACACATCCCACACTGTCCCTATGACATCGTCCTAATTATTTCTAGGAGTCCCATCCTCAAAGATGATCATACAGTGTCCATCGCACTCATCCTTTCCTGATCAGTGTGCCTGATCCTATGCCTCTTGTTGAGGCCCCTGCTGTGTGTCAAGAATCTGGAAGGCACTTTATCATTGCCTCACAACCTAGAAGATAATATTCAGCAGCTAACTGAGGACTAGTTAAAATGATCTTCTTCTCAATAGATCCACATGGATCAAGGACAACTAAAGAACACCCCTCATCATCTTGAAAATATGGAAGACCATAAGCAGTTTATTAACTCAAGGGCAAGGCTGGTAGAGGAACCCTGGCTTGACTGAGATGTAGTCTTTCTCACCTAAAACACATGTGGCTCAATATGGAATTACTAAACTGGTCACTAAATCAAAGCTCTTTTTAAAAAGTGACCCCCCCCAAAAAAAAAGTGATCCAAGTTAAATTGGAATATAGGAAGATAGTGTTTCTTCCTGTCTGATTTTGGTGACTTCATGATGGTCTGACCACGTAAAGTTACCCTGTTTTGGTAACATTTGACTTCTCCTTCTGTACATGAGCTGGAATGCCATCTGTAGATTTACCACCTTTATATAAGCTGTGATATCAGTTATCCAACAGCAGAACTGATCTAATAATATTGAATGTGCATTCTTCACAGAATATCTTGTTACACCTCTGGCTGTTGTTTTTGCGACTAGACCATGGCCCAAATTGGTCAGAGATTCATTAAGACCTCCAAAGCAGCTGCCCAGGGACCCCAAAGGAAGGTGTGAAGATTAACAGCCTGAGTCAAGGCTGTTAGAGGATATACTTAATTAATAGTGACAAGGGATTACTGGCTCCATTGCCTTTCTAGGCATGCTTGTACCACGTGTATGGACCCTGGTTTATTTTTGTTTGCATTATTGAGTAAACTCTAGAAACTCAGAAGATTTACAGTCTGTCCTTCTTTAATTCAGCAGGACCTAGAGGCCCCAGTTCTCCTAGAAACTATGCCACTGGTGTCTCCTGAAGTAAACTCTTCCTAGGGTTGAGGTGGGGGACCTGTCTTGCCCATTCCACATGTTCTTTTACCTGTTTTCCTTGTGCTGATAATGCACTCTGTTCTCCCTTTGCCCATGTCCCCTTATTAATATCTTACCAATGTCTTACCAAGGACACCTACAGGGCCTTCGGGTGGCATTAAAGCTAAGCCAGTTTTAAGTTTCTGCCTTAGAATCTGCAGGCAGATCAGCAATGGTAAATCACCCACATGTTCTGTATGGTGTTCTCCTTTCAGGGATCTTAAAAATATGTTCAAAGAAGACATGGACTAATAGAGGAAAGAATTACCAGTCACAAATCAAATTTTTATTAAAAACAAACAACTAAAATCTTCCTCTATATAGCTTTGTCATGGGTTCCCAGCTACTTTCTGACTTTCATTGGCTCATAGTATTTTTAATTTTAAGAAATTAGGGCGCCTGGGTGGCTCAGTCGTTAAGCGTCTGCCTTCGGCTCAGGTCATGATCCCA
Organism: Neomonachus schauinslandi; assembly: GCF_002201575.2. Lineage (NCBI taxonomy): Eukaryota > Metazoa > Chordata > Mammalia > Carnivora > Phocidae > Neomonachus > Neomonachus schauinslandi. The sequence continues at coordinate 50,994,691 of NC_058417.1, forward strand.
GGGTCCTGGGATCGAGTCCCACATCGGGCTCCTTGCTCGGCAGGAAGCCTGCTTCTCCCTCTCCCACTCCCCCTGCTTGTGTTCCTGCTCTCGCTATCTCTCTCTCTGTCAAATAAATAAATAAAAATCTTTAAAAAAAAAAATTTTAAGAAATTAAAATTTTATTTTTAATTCTTAGAAAAACAGTGAGGATTTTATCTGAAAATTATCCTAATGGCTTGGGCAGACTGTAAGTAGTGCTCTCCCTTTGGGCTTGTCAGCTCAGTCTATGCATGAATAGTAACACCCTTTAAAAATGGACTCATTTCAGTATATAAAATACATATACTGATACATGCTTCTATTCCTATAGCAGCACCAATCTCTCCAGTCTCATAAAACTATACTAATTTGGGTTAAAATAGGAAACAGAGATAACAAGGCAGTCATGACTTGACCAAGTTCATATCTAGCATTAGGACTGAAATTGGGGTACCTGTGCTTCTATTTGCACTAACATTTATAGGTATTTATGGGGAAGAGAAAAAGAAAGAGAGTGAAGGATGAGAGGCCAAGAACAGTATTGTATGTCATAAAGAGGCATCTGTCTCCAGATCCGATGACATATAGACAGTCTCTTCCCAGGACAGTGTCTGCGCAGCTGCACTCCCGAGGCTGACAATCCAGGTTCCTGAACTTCCTATTCTAATTCTTGATTTTAGGAAAACAGCGCTCTTGCTGTAGGTACAAAAATATTCACGCACACAGTTCATAAAACATCTTCCTAAAGGGTGCTCACTGGAAAGGGAGAAGGCAGTGGGTGTGGGGAAGCACCAGGTGGGAATGAATGGTTCCTTAGAACAGAGGAAATGCGGTTGGTGCCAAGAGCCTGCCGGTGGCCACCTCCAAGCACCCGTGGGGCACCCTTTCAGTGAAGTGCTCTGGGTAAATATTTGAGCACCTTTCCTCCTCAGAACTTGGGTCAATACACTGTTCATTGGCAAATTTTTCTATAATGATGAGTGTACCAAATCTCTCACATCCCCCTATGACTTTCCTGGAAAGGGAAAGGATTGAATGGTATTTTCAGCACACATTTGAAATAGGGGAAAATGGTTTTCATTTTTTCCCTCCATGATCCTCCGGGCAATCATCTCAGGAGGGAATCAGGAGCTTATACTATCTTCTCAACATTCCAGTGGCGAATCTCTAGGAGAGAAGCACAGAGGTGGCACGCATGCAAACAGACCACCAGGAAGGTTCCTCTCAGAGAGGAAATTACCTGGACTCACAATCACACATAAAGTGTGTGTGTGTGTGTGTGTGCGCGTGTGTGTGTTAGGTATTCTCCCACGTGAATGGCACTGAGCATATTTTTTGGTCATGACCTCTGACTTTTCGCTACATGTCTAGAATGTGGGCTATAAGGGAAAGTTCAAGCCCCGAATTGTAAATTCGAAGGCCTAAAGTAGAGTAAAATCCACTTCTGTGTTGTGTCAGCACTGCCTCCTTCTAACTACCCAAAAGCAGAATAGGTTGTGCCCTATACAGTATATTTCAAATGCTTTCAAATGACTTTCTCAATGGCTTTCTTTAATGTCTCAAAGTACTGGCATCAGCCTTATGTGGAGGAATAAGGAACATAATGCCTAAAGAATGAACCTGAAAACAGGTCATTATAAAATGAAAATATTACATTAACTTGTTTCCTTCCAGTTTGAGTATCTTGTGTTTTGATGGTGTTTTATCCAGTACAGGACTGGAAGCCTGGGAAATAAGAATTGGCAGTGGGGGAAAAATTGTGAGTTGCAATTCTCTGCCCTCCCCCGGTTCTGGAAGGGTCAGAGTTTGGCAAGCTAGATATTCTAAACAAGGAGCTCAAGTACCTCACTCCCATTCATTGGCTCACCTCTTGGCTTAGCACAAGAAATCAATATTTAGGATTTAGAACCATACATGCAGCTGTGGAAAAGCGAGTGTACAGCATCTACCTTGAGTCTTCCACCCATAGGGAAAATGCAAATATGAATCATGACTGTACTCCATTTAGGAGATGGTTAATTTAGAAATGTGCAATATGTTGAACAGGCACAGAACCAAACCAAATATTTGCAGTAATAGAAATTTCCATACGCTGTACAACATTTAAAATGTTATTTGCCTACACTAGCCTTCAACAGGGGGACCTTTCTCTAGGACTAAAATGACAACCTCCATCCAGCCACCAGTACTAACTGTACAATGTTACAAACTGTACACTGTGTGCCCTCATGGCTTCCAGGTAAGGTGCCTCTCCCTTCCAGAACTACCCATCTCTAAGAACTCCCAAGGAAGCCCTCTGATAGCAGGGGTCCGTGAAGAGGAGTAAGCATAAAGAGCTGAAAGAAAATGATTTTTCAGGGAAGAGCCATCAAGAGGGGACTCTGGGAAGTTTCCCTTGGGATCCCACGACTTTACATTAAATCAGTTTCTTGAGTTATTAGAATTCAGTGTTAATTAGTATAATAATATCAGGTGAAAATAGAGCATTTTACCTTTCACAATGTTATCTTCAGCCTCCTTTTAGAGATAAGAAAACTGAAGCAGAGAAAAAATAATTTTCTAGCATCACGTAGCAAACCACACAAAACAAACAAACAACAAAAACAACAAAACCAGCTAACAGAAACTCAATGCCATTTGACTGCTAAGGATTCACAAAATAAAATTTAAAAGAATTGAGCCTGCATTCAAAGCATGGCCATTGTCTCCTTGGCTGTGAAGAGAGAGATGATAAGGTCAGGCATCAACAAAATCATGGCCCGAGCTAAGTGTCATTGCAAAGCAGACTTTTTGACACTTGCCTTCTTTGCAATCCTCTGCCTAAAAGCTCCTCAATCCCATCCAGTGGAGCTGCAAGCTACTCTAGAGACCAGGCATACTGGTCCCCCTTGACTCAGGGCTGACCAATAAGAGTGTGTTTCTTAAATATGACTTTGAAATTAACATTTGATTATTCATTTGTTCAGACATTGCTCTGAAGTGAATGCTTCCATCTGTGCCCCAGGCTGTCTCCTGCTCAACCAGGCCACCTGGAGGGTAAGCTTCCACTCCAGCCCCCTCTATTTCCCTCAATGTTACACCCTTGGTATTTTAAGGTGCTTTTGGATCAATCCCCATCAAAATGTAAGGGAAAAAATTAGTAGAAAAGTCCAGAGCCTGTCTTACTTTCTAGAGTACCAGCTGCACACTTCAAAAATTTTATTGAAGAATTATATACATACAGAAGAGTGCACATATCAAAAGTATGCAGTGCTGTGACTTTTCACAAAGTGAACACACCTGTGCAAAAACATAAGGACTGAGAAACAGAAGATGACCAGACCCCTAAGGTCCTCCTCATGCTTCTTTCCAGTCACTACCCCTCAACCAAGATGATCACTATCCTGACTTCTAATAGCATGGATTAGTTCTATTTTGTACTTTTCGTATACTATGTTTTGTCTGTGTGTGTGTATGTGTGTGTGCCTGCTTTCTTTCACTCAACATTAATTTATGAAATTCAACCATATCACTGTGTGAGTTGTAAGTCCTTTTGCCTCCTTTATATTCTACAGTGCACAATCGTATGAATATACAACAATTCATTTATCCATTCTACAACTGAAGGGCATTTGGGTTGTTTCCAGTTTTTGACAACTTCAGATAGTGCTGCAATGAAAATTCTAGTGCATACTTTTTGGTGAGTGTATGTACCTGTTTCTGATGCATATCTATCTATCTATCTATACATATATAAATATTCATATTTACATATAGAAATGGAATTGCTGGGTCATAAGGTATACCTATGTTCACCTTTATTGTAGAACACTAAATAATTTTTCAAAGTGATTTTATCCATTTACGTTCCCACCAAACTAATATGAAAGTTCAGTTGGCTACAGAGCTGTTCAGTCTTAGTATTTCCTTTGCTTTTCATTTTACCTCTTTCACTACATGTGCAATGGTATCATACATACTGTGATTTTTATTTGCATTTCCCAAGTGTGCACTATAAGAGATGCTTGTAGAGATACCTGCTCTAATTCAGTGGTCCTTTCCCAAGAAGTGACTTTCAAAGAAGGTATAGGTATTTTAGATCAAGGTTCCATAATAGTGGAACTAATGACATTTTAGCCTGGATCATCCTTTATTGTGAGAGGTTGTCTTGCGGACTGTGGGATGTTTAGCAGCACAATCTGAAGTTGTGACAACCCAAAGCAACTCCAGACATTGTTAAATGTCCGTAGTTGGAGGAGAAGGGGCAGGTGGGAGTCTTCCTTGTTTGAAAACCATTACTCTAGATCTGTTTAGCATATTCTTGAAGACGTGTCAATCTCTGCAAGGTCTTAGAGGTTAAACTGATGGGAAATGTCTACAAAGAACCAGCACAGCAACGAAGCAGGACACAGCACAGCAGAGCAGGGGGCAAAGGAGGAGAGTCCATCAAGACCTTGTGTTTGTCCCATGATTAAAGGGGCAAAAGTTCATTTGCAATACTTTAAGAATGTGCGGTTGCCCTGCCACCACCATTCCAACTGAAAATCTCTGAAATTCTTCTGCGTGCTACGAGACCACACTGAATGGAAACACAGTCATTCAGAAAGCTTCTAGCCAGCCAGGACCTGCAGATCAGTAAGAAAGAGGAAACTAAGCAGTTCAGTTGGATTCCTTTTATTTTGTAAATTTGCAATATAAAAGGAAAGGCAAGTTGCCAGAATATGTTTTCCTTATTCATCTAGCTTAAAGCAAATATACTTTGAAGCCAAGATTTTTTTTTTATCAGAAAGGATGTGTGTGTGTGTGTGTGTGTGTGTGTGTGTAGTAAGAGGGGCAAATAAGTATTGAAGTCTGAGGTAAACCAGCATGGGTGAGCAAGTCTGACTGCATATTAATTGTCTACCACTGCTCATAAGTATACTGAGGTCTCCAGAACCAGAGATATAGATTTGGATCCTGGTTCTGCCACAAAATGCTAGGTCATTCAATTCTGTTTTATCTCCTTGTACCCCAGTTTCCCCGTCTATAAAATAAAATAAAAACGACTAACCCACCTCACAGGGTTTTCTGAGGATTAATATGTTAGTTATTATCGAGCACACAGAATAGTGCCTGACCATCACAATGCTTAATAAAAAGTTGGCTACATCAGGTTTTTCAACAATCCTGTCAAGTAGGTATTATTATCTTACTTTACAAAAAAGAAACTGGACTCAAAAAAGTGAAATATATTGCTCACTGTCACACATTTCATTTGAGAAGGGTTATGTCTTCCCTCAGGCTCTCTACTAATCAAGATGCCTCAATTCTAATGCCTAGAGCCTGTGGCCCTCTCAGCTACGTACCACTTTCTAAGAGTCTGACAGGAAATCTCTAATAAGAAACTCCAGTGCTATTCACCAACTAAAAATCCCAAACACCTCATTCTTGTTTTCAATTTTAATTTTATTAAACTTTAAATTTTTCAGTTCCATCAGATAAAAGTTGTATCAATTTTAGTAACTGCTAAAGTTATACAACCAAAGCATATAAGCCATGCCAAAAAAACAACTACTAAAAAAAAAAAAAAAAATCAGGCAGGCTTAATGAAAATGAGGAGCCTGACCAAATTAAATGAATTAAGCCTTTCCTTCTTCCTTACCCTCTTAGGATTTGTCGTGGTGGTGGTGATTTCCTTGGGTCAATCAAGCAATGTAAAAACATCGTTTCTGCAGGTAGATTTGGTGTGTGTGTCATTTCAGCAAAGTGACATGTGGGGGTAGCGCTGGGATCTCAGGGTTTGAAAGGAAAAGGAGGTAGCAGTGGCATTAATAATAAATATGGTTTTATTCCATGCAAATTTTGCAAGACAATGGAATCTTTGGACCTGATGATTTTTGGAAAACCGTTTGCAATACATAATTATACTCCCATGGAAAGTATTTGACTTGGGCCAATCTTTCAGTGCAGAAAATCAAAGAAGAAAATCAGTGGGCCTTTGGGCTGAATAAAGGCTGACAATAAGGCCTTATAAGTTAATTAAAGTCAGATTTATACCCCTAAAGCCCCAGATCATTCTGCAGACTTCCTAGGGCAATTCAAGCTTTGTTATCCATGGACTTGGACACACCAATTGTCTTTTACTTAACACTAAATCTTAGCTGTTTGAAAACAAAATTAAATGTGTGGAGGCTTTTGTGCTGGACCTCTTTGGAAAACCATGACAACTCTCCCCAAGACAGAGATCCCACCAAGGTCAGCAAAAGCTTTGGGTAACCCCAGGACTGTCTGAGCTTGGGTTCTTAATCCGGATCTCTTGCTTTTCAGAACCTCAATGTTTATCTCCATAGAGGCTTTATCCATTTGTTTTATAAGACAGAGGTCAACAATTGGTCACAGATGGCATAAGAGAGAAGCTGAGCATTTCCTGTAAGGCCATGGCAATCCTATAAGCCCAGGACCTGGAGCAGGTGCCAAAGTCTTAGGTCAGCACTCTATGTGCATGAACATCTTCTGTATCCTGAGCCTAGATCACTGTTGTCCACATTTCCTGTTACCCATAACTGACCCAATGGCTCGGAAGCTTTTCTGTACAAGCTACCATGGTGCCTCTGATGCCCCTAGCAAAAGGCACTTAGCAAGCCATTATTCCCGAAAGAAACCTGCTCAAATTAGAGCAGAGAGACACACCTAAGATGTCCCACCTCTCAGCTTTATGAAAGAAAGAGAAAGAGAAGGGCAAGTTCCAACAGCCCATTCATCTTCCTCCTCACCTGACCTGCCCACAGAGAGCAAGCACCAATCACCAAGACAAGCTGCAGGTGTCCGGGTGTGACTAAAGAGAAGTGAAGTGGCCACAACTCTTGAGAGCTCTTGTGCCGCCTTGCATCAGTGACTCTGGAAAAGCTGCGTTAGCTTTTTCAGAACACCCATCACTGAAGCAATTATTTATCTCATGGATTAGTGCACTGCCTCCAGATCCTGGCTATGCATTAGGACCACCCGGGGAGCTAAAAATGCCCATCCCCATGCTGCCCCAAGACCACTGAAATCTCTGAGGGTGAGACCTAAGAAATCTATTTTGGAGTCTTATTGTTATTGTTGCTTATAATTTCCCCTGGAAAATACCAATTTGTAATCAAGACTATGAACCCCTGGTTTTGTGCACAATCTCAAAGGCACCGAAAAATCATCTACAGCAACTTACACCTGGAGATCTCATTGTTTGCAGTATTATTAAAATATATTAAATATTTATGGGGCGCCTGGGTGGCTCAGTTGGTTAAGCGACTGCCTTCGGCTCAGGTCATGATCCTGGAGTCCCGGGATCGAGTCCCGCATCGGGCTCCCTGCTCTGCAGGGAGTCTGCTCTTCCCTCTGACCCTCCCCCATCTCGTGTGCTCTCTGTCTCTCTCATTCTCTCTGTCTCAAATAAATAAATAAAATATTAAAAAAAATAAAATAAAATAAAATAAAAGAATAAAGTCCTTTAGGCTTTTAAAAATATATATATATATATTAAATATTTATGTATTAAACATTTATTAAATATGAAAATATTTATTATTAAAAATATTAAATATATACTGGAAGGTCTGCAAGCAACCCTCACCAGGTAAACATTTTCTCTTCGGTAACATGACTTAATTTTCTATAAATGCTTGTCTTCCATATAAACTGTTTTCACAGAAACTCCTACTGCCAAGGAAACACACTTTGTAAAAGTACCACAAATATATTATTTGCAAGAATTTTCCCTTGAGAAAAAGTGTGATGATAGAAATCAAATTTTCTTCAAGTTGCTCAATTCATGAGATTCTGGAATACACATTTCTCTTTCTCATGGGTAATTTGATATCTAAATAAAAACAAAAATACCACTGTAAAATAGAATTTCCTAGATGGAAACATGAAGCTGGACAGTGGAGGCAAAATAATTTCTTTCTGTCAATTACCATTACATTAAGTTGCATGTTTTTTTTAAAAAATGCAGATAGGTATATCTAATCATTCAATTTTGTTGATTGATTGGACTGTCCGTATACTTCTGCTTTAGTGATATCAATAGGTAGTTCCCAAGGTAAAACTTGCTTGCAAATGTTAACATTTGTTTCAAAATCCAGTCAACTTTCTCTGATTGCTCCCCAAAGCTGTATTTGGAAAAGACTGCCCAGGATTAAAATGGGCATATCTACCCCGGCCTGAGGGATTGTTTCTTTGAAACTATCAGTAATAGTGATAATAATTATTGAATAGGATTATGACATTACTTAAACTTTAAGTACTTGCCATCTGCCAGTTAAAATTCTAAGGGCTTCCATTAATTTGCTTAAACCACATAACAATGAGGTTTAGGAATGAGGCACACTATTACTATTACCATATTCCAAAGGTGGAAACAGAATAAATAACTTACAAAAAGTAAGAAAGCCAGTAAGAAACAGAACTGGGTTAAAACTAGAACTACTGGACCCTCGAATCCACAGGCTTAACCACTAGCATTAGCTATGGAAAATTTTTTCTTTTTTGTGTAGGTGAAAGCCCAGTGACCTCTGAGACTGGTTTCTGCCTCAGGGCTCACACTTTCTTCACTGTCATGGAAAGCTGCTGGTAAATATTCTATGGTTACACCCTGGACTTGACGGGATCTACACCCAAACTACTTTCCAGTTTCCTCTGTCTAGACTGATACGAATTCTATCTTGAGTGAACAGAAGACATTCCGACATTCTCAAATATGCTGAAAATTTCTATGCCTTTAATATGTTATTTGTTCCTACTATTTCCTTTGAAAGGAATGTTCTTCTTCATTCCTTCGTCTATAAAATTGCATACCTGTCTCTAGATTCAGCTCAAAAGCTGCTGCTTCTATGAAGAGTAATCTGAGTTTCTTTTCTTAAATTGAAATATATCTGACATATAATATATAAATGTAAGGTGTACACATGATTTGATAAAATTATATATTGTAATATGATTGCCATGAAAGCAATTGTTAGCACTTGTATCATGTCACACAATTATTTATTTTTTTGTGGTTGGAATCATTAAGATCTACTCTTTTAGCAAGTTTGATAATTATAATACAATATTGTTGTCTATATTAAGTATATTGTGCATTAGATCTCTAGGACGGACTTACTACTTATTGAAAGTTCATATCCCATTCCCCCACATTCTAGTCCCTCATAACCACCATTATACTCTGTTTTTATGAGTTTGGCTTTTTTAGACTCCACATATAAGTGAGATCAGACAGTATTTGTCTTCCTCTGTCTGACTTATCTCATTTAGCACAATGTCCTCAAAGTCCATCCATGTTGTACAAATGCCAGGATTTCCTTCTCTCTCAGGGCTAAATGATATTCCTTTCTATTTTTCATCTATCTATCTACCTGAGCTTCTTCTTGGAACTACTTTCCCTCCTCTTTGGTTTTATTGCGTAGTGTCTTCTTTCTACCCTGAATCTTGTTCATCGTGCATTTGCCTGTCTCAGTGCTCTGTCAGTTCCTGAAGAGCCGGTACAACGTGCCACCCACATTTTCATAGCCTCTACAGGACCCACCACAGAGTTTCTACATGTTTGAGTCCATAAAAAGTACTTTTTTAAGTTGAAGTATAAGTTACATTGAGAGAAGTGCACCAGTTTTAAGTATACAGTGATAAATTTTCAGAAAATAAACAGCAACTAGTGATAAGATTATTACCAGTCATCCAGAAGCCACCATTATAATCCCGTCCCCCCAAAAGATAACTCTCCTGACTTCTACCTATTTATATTTTGCCTGTTTTTGAATTCTGCATGCATGGAAACATACAGTCTGTACTTTTGGCATCTGATTTCTTTCATTCAACATTATATTTGTGAGATCCACCCTTTTTCTGGGTAGCGGTATTTTGTTAACAATTATATAGTATATAGTATTCCACTGTATGAATATATTACCAGGTATTGATCCATTTACCATTTAGGTTGTTTCTGAATAGTGGTGCTATCAACATTCTTGTGCATATCTTTGCTACACGTGTGTAAGCATTTCTACTAGGTATATATCTAGGATTGAAATGAGTCCTATGGTAAACACATGTTCAATTACAGTAGATAATGACAAACAGTTTCCCAAAGTTATTGTACTAATTTAACTCCCAACGGTAGGTAAGAGTTACAGTTGCTCAACATCTTCATACAATCTCATTCTTAATTTATTCCATTCTTAACTTGGGCCATTCTTGTGGTTGTACAGCGGTGTCACATTGTGGTTTTAATTTGCATTTCCTGATGAACAATGAGACTGAAATCTTTTCCTGTGTTCACTGACAACTGGGGTACCTACTTTTTTAAAGCAACTATTCAAGTCCCTTGCTTATATTTGTATTGTGTTGACTCTCTTTTATCTATTGACTTTTAGAAATTCTTCACACATTATGTAACCAAACATTCTGTAAGTTTTATACGTTGTAAATACATTCTCCCAATCTGTGGTTTACTATTGTCTTTTTATGAACAGAAGATCCTAATGTGAATGTCATTAATATATCAATCTTTGCATTTATGGTTAATAATGTTTTTTGTTTCTTTTATATAAAAGAAGTCTTTTTTTTTTTTAATTTTTTTTTAATTTATTTTTTGACAGAGAGAGACATAGCGAGAGAGGGAACACAAGCAGGAGGAGTGGGAGAGGGAGAAGCAGGCTCCCCGCCGAGCAGGGAGCCCGATGTGGGACTCGATCCCAGGACCCCGGGATCACGACCTGAGCCGAAGGCAGACGCTTAACGACTGAGCCACCCAGGCGCCCCTAAAAGAAGTCTTTCTTAAGTACATAGTTATAGTATAGCTTCCTCATTTTCTTCTGCCAGTAATTAAAGCAGGATGCAATATTATTTTTTCTTTTCCACATGCACTGTCCACTGACCAAACACTACTTACTAATCTGCAGTACCACCTTTGTCAAAAATCAAGTGTTTACATAGGGATGGATCTATTTCTCACTCTCTGTTCACTGAACTAGCAGCTTATTTTTCCTTCTATCAATTCCACACTCTTTTAAGTCCTGTAATTTTAAATTACGTTTTGATGCTCCATAGTGTATAATCTCCAGCTTGTACCTTTTCAAGATTTTTAGGACCATTCCTAAGCTTCTTCATATCCACATAAATTTTAGAATCACCCTGTCAGTTCCCACCATCAAAATGTACTGGGATTTTTAATGGGACTGTATTGCATCTACAAATCACTTTGAAAAAAGTTGACATCTTTTTATTATAATTTTTTTTATCATTAATGTGTTTAGATATTCTTTAATTTTCTCTAATAATGTTTTATACTTTTTGTGTAATATTTCCTCATTTTCATTAAATTTATTCGTAAGTGTTCAGTGCGTTTTTTGATGCTAATATCAATGCTACTTTTTAAAATTACAATGTTTAATTTTGTGTTGCTGGTGTATGCAGACACAAATTTTTTTGTAGTGACATTATATTCAATGACCCTGCTAAATTCAATTACTTACTGTAGATACTTAATGTCCATATTTGTAACTATACCATCTTTCAGTTTTGACAACTGGGAAGTTTACTGAAGATTCAAATTATATTCTGGATAGGCTTTGCTGTGTGTGCATGTGTGTGCGAGTGTGCGTGTGTGTGTGTGTGTGTGTGTGTCTGAGTGAGAGATGTGGGAAATATTTTCTACTATATTAACCCTAATTGATGACTCCTTAATAAAAATTTAAACTATGGCCTAAAGTAATACAAGCAATATTCATTTTATTTTTGGTTTACTAATACATATTCTCTATCTAACTCATACATACAGTTAACAGATATGTATACATGTAGTCAAGAGGCATTCAAATTCATTAAAATTTGTTGCTATTTCTTTTTATATAAAATACCATAGGTCTTAAAACAGTGACAGGGAAGCATTAGAGTGGGCAGATGATTCGCTTAAGGTAAATGCTTTTCTAAAGTTTAAATATTTTAATTATTCTAAGATGCTTTATCCTCTTAAAAATGTACTGGTGTGTCTAGTAATCTATTAAACAGAAATGGTCTAACTCTGGACAATAATCTGCATATCAAGGTGTTCTTCATAGCTTATTAATAATAAAAACTATTATGAAACATTTAAGTATCTAACACCAGGTATAAATAAACAAATCATGGACATCTTTACTATAAAGTATTAAATAATTTTTAAAACATGTGTTAATTATTAAATATTAAGTGAAATGTTAAATGAAAAAATCTAAAGTACCAGAACTTTATATACTGTGTGATCTCAATAGAAGGGAAGAAGGAAAAAAAAATAGAGACTAGTTATCTTCAGGTTTGGGGATTAGAGGTGATTTTTATTTTCTTCTTTATTTTTATATTTTAATTTAATTTTAATTAGTTTAAAATTAATTTATTGTAATTAGTCAAAATAGTTAATCAAAATTATAAAAACAAAAGAGTTGATATTATTCACGTTATAACATACTTGAAACCTCAGTCACATAAAAATGCTCCATGACAATTCTTTCAAGATAAATCAGTGGTCCGTTTCTTAAGGGCTATGAGTGTATAACATGATGTCCTTAAATATTTTTAATTCTTTTAAAGATGCTCAAATCTCACTTTTGTTCAGTAGACAATGTAGTGAATAAGGAAATAATAACCTTCCAGATCTTGCTAGTAGCCTTTGATTGTCTTAATGTCAACCCTAAGGGTATATCAACACAAGCTAAGTTCAAGTAATTAGCTTAAGAACTTAGGCCAAAGCATGCTCTTAAAAAAATACCAGATGTTGGGGCTGAATGGCCAAGATTATTTGTCAATATTGACCAAATTTACCAGCTAGTTGTTTAACCTCTGCTCTAGTCTGCCTTTGAATATACATATGGCTTTGGGTAGTCAAAGGAATTAACATGGTTACATATTTCACTCTCTCTACACCTGTATTTATACTCCATTTATTTATATATCATGCCAAAATAACTAGTTCAAGAGTGAAAAACATAACCAAAGAATGAAAGCATTGTTTAACATTATGAAACTTACTAATCTAATGCATCCCAATAATTGGTCAAATATCAACAACCACAAGCCCCATGATTATCCAAATAGAAGATGCAAAGGTATTTGATCACATTTAATACCTATTCCAGATGAAAATTCTTAAAAACAAAAATGTAAAAATACTATTTAATATGATAAAGAATTTCTATCTCAAGTCAATAAAGAGCACTGAGTCAGCAGGACAGGTAAATTCAAAGAGCCAACCAGTATCATTTCACCTTATTTTGGAAGTACTGGGCAATGAAATATGATGTGAAATATAAATGCAAGCAATACATATTGCAAAAAAGGAAAAAAGGAAGGAAGGAAGGAAGGAAGGAAGGAAGGAAAGAAAGAAAGAAAGAAAGAAAAAGAAAAAGAAAGAAAGAAAGAAAGAAAGAAAGAAAGAAAGAAAGAAAGAAAGAAAGAAAGAAAGAAA
>NC_058417.1:51008156-51012159 GCF_002201575.2 Neomonachus schauinslandi
AAAGAAAGAAAGAAAGAAAGAAAGAAAGAAAGAAAGAAAGAAAGAAATCATTATTTTCAGATGAGGTGTTGGTTTTATTAGAAATCCAAGAGGGCTCCACATCAGGCTCTGTGCTCAGTGGGGAGTCTGCTTGAAGATTCTCTCCCTCTTCTCTTCCCTCTGATCCTCCCCCAGCTCTCTCTCTCTCTCTAATAAATAAATAAATCTTTAAAAGAAAAAAAAAAAAGAGGGGCACCTAGGTGGCTCAGTTGGTTAAGTGTCTGTCTTCAGCTCAGGTCATGATCCCAGCCAGGGTCCTGGAATTGAGCCCTGCATCGGGCTCCATGCTCAGCAGGGAGCCTGTTTCTCCCTCTCCCGCTCCCCCTCCTTGTGCTCTCTCTCTCTCTGTCGAATAAATAAAATCTTAAAAAGAAAAAAAGAATTCCAAGAGGATCTACTGAAAATATATTAGAAATAATTAGTAACTCATATGGATAATTTATGTAAATCTCGATCAATAACCATTAAGCAGAATGGATAAAATATTTAATTCATAATAGTACTAAAAAAACCCTTAAATTATCTAGGAATAATGTTAACAATATATGCTGTACTATAATTTTATGTAGATAATATATTTCTGAAACTAAAGTATATCTATTATAATCTAATCATTGTATAATGAGACATAATCAAGTTTCTGAATGACAGTCATATTAAAAATAGTATGATAATTGCTGGTTTTAAAATACTTTAAATAAAAATTTTAATGAATTTTATAATAAAGTCTAGGGAGCATAAGAAAAACAAAACCTAGGGGCACCTGGGTGTCTCAGTAGGTTAAGCATCTGCCTTTGGCTCAGATCATGATCCCAGGGTCCTGGGATAGAGCCTTACATCCCCCAGACCTGGCTCTCTGCTCAGCGGGGAGCCTGCTTTTCCCTCTGCCTGCCACTCCCCCTGCTTGTGCTTCCTCTCTCTCCCTCTCTCTGTCAAATAAATAAAACCCTCAAAAAAAAAAAAAAAAAAGAAAGAAAGAAAAAGAAAAACTAACCTAAAAAAAAAAAGGTAGAAATAGAAAATAATTGTTTTTAATGTGAAGAGGATTTAAAATACAGATTCCTCCAGGTTTAAAATATATTACATTATTTCAGTAATTAAAATAGTATAAAATTAATATTTAAGTCTGATCAGAAAGATTAGGAGAACTGAACAAATCAACAAGGAACAGACTGTGCGTGTATATATACATACACACACACACACATATATATATATAATGTTCACAGATAAAATGTTAATCTATGGTAAATATGGTATCAAAACAACAAAACAAATGAAAATCATAGAAGAAGAGAAGAAAAGCAGAATGAAAAGTTTTGGAGAACTGCTTTAGTTATTTGGGGAAATACCTAGTTTGATATTTGCTCCATGCTATATACCAAAATAAATTCAAAGAGGATTAAAAATTAAATATTAGGGGTGCCTGGGTGGCTCAGTTGGTTAAGTGACTGCCTTCAGCTCAGGTCATGATCCCAGGGTCCTGGGATCGAGTCCCGCATCGGGCTCCCTGCTCAGTGGGGAGTCTGTTTCTCCCTCTGACCCTCCCCCCTTCTCGTGCTCTCTCTTTCTCATTCTCTCTCTCAAATAAATAAATAAAATCTTTAAAAAAAAAAATTAAATATTAGAAAATAATGTAAAACACTGGAAAAAAATTAAAGCAAAGACTAATCAAATCTGTGGTGATAAAATGTCTTGCTAAATCAAACACAATGGAATAAATAAAAGAGGAAAATATTTTCCTCAAATTTGTCCATATGTAAGCATAATTAATGATAACATATTAAAACAAGTTTCAGTAAATGTACAACAAATGCTACTCTTGAATAATATCTTTATTATACATAGAAATCACAGAAATCAATAAGAAAGTCACTAAAAACCCAATCGATAAAGTGAGACAAGCACTGGAATACAACCCATAAAAGGGTATACAAGTTTCTCACAAAACTAACATGGAGGATTTAAAGTGAGAATATCCACTTCGGAACCACTTAAGAATGTGGTTAAACTAAAATTAATTTTCCCTTCATTATTCAAGAAGTTACTGAATGACTAACTTTGTCAAGTATTTTTCTAGCAGCTAAAAATATGTTTAATGTGACAAAGTCCCCATCATCCTCGAATTTATATTCTAGTGGAAGAAACAAACAGTAAAAATAAACAATGCAATTTATATAATGGTAAATACTATGAAGAAAGGCAAACAAAGGAATGGGTTAGAGAGTGAATGGGTTGCGGATGGGGGCAGTGTTTCGTGGGAACCTTTAAGAGATGCCCCCCTACATGACTTTTGGGCATATCATCAGAGAAAAGAGGAAGGACACAGCCCTGAGATGGAAACAAAGGTGGGGGCTGGAAGAAGCACAAAGGTCAGCGTGCTCCTGCTCATGCTCAGGGAGAGTCAGCAGGTAAAAGTGATAGAAAGGAAGTGGGAGAGAAAAGCAAGGGGAACATTATGTAGGGTTGGATCAGGAAATTTCATCTTGTTCTAATGCTGGATGCTGTACAAATGGCAAACCCTTTTTTAGGAGGCAAAATTGGCAATGCTATTTAAAAAAAAAAACATAAAATACCTGGTATTTAACACAGTAATACCACTTATGGAAATATATTCCAGGAAACTTGTTCTCCCTCATGTCCTATGGTGATTACTCCAAACATTTTCAGTTTTCAAAAATTCCTTATCCCCCCTCTACTCCTACCATCCTCCTTCCTCCTAGAAGATGAACTAACCCACTTTAGTTTCAGCAAAAATGATCCATTAGGTAAAAACTCCTAGAAGTCTGCATTTGGAGCCAGCATCTCATCTTTATACCCATTCTGGCCTGGTATCTCCCTTCCTCTCTGGGGAGGTGCTCTCCTGCTGGCCCCTGCTTCTCTCTTCAGCAGACTCTGACCCTTAACTCCTTCTTCCTCCTCTGGAATCCCAGTAATTATTTCTCCTCCATTATTTTTCCTTCTGTTTCCTTCTATTTCTCCTTCTCTACAAACTTCTTCCACTTTTCCAGTGCACCTCACTGCCAAAATCATTCATTGTTGAAGTAACAAACCAAAAACTTTCCTTCTCGTGACTATCTTTTTTAGCCAACTTTTCTCAGAAATGACGATCTACTTTTACTGATGCAACTTCCTCACTTCCATTCATTCCCATAGTTTCTGCCATCTTGCTTTTTGCTCCCATGCTTGCATTGGAAACTGCTTTGGAAAATGCCACCAACATTCTCTTTGTTACATCCTTTTTATATCCATCCTTTTGCTGTGGGTACACTTCAGGGGTGGCCTTCTTCAGAGGAGCACAGAAAGCCACCAAGGAAGTATGAACTGTGGGTCCTAAATGTTTTATTATCCTCTCTGTAATGAGCCCTTAAATTACTTTATTTTGCACTATTCTTGGTGGAGGTATTAAAAGTCACTTTTAAAATATTGTTTGTAATACCTTAGCTTGGATTAACTCCATGTATAAATCCTAGGGGAAAAACAAAACAAAACACATAGGAGTCCACGTAATGGATCAACAAGCAAACAACCTGCGATTAGAAAGGAAGGCTTCTAAGTGTGGGCAGCATGGAGAGGTGCTGACTCCAGAGTACAAAGGCTGAAAACCTCCAGAACATAACTGTGTTGCACTGGTCACTGAGATGAAGGACAGAACACATCAAATGATAGGGGAGAGCTGAAGACATACTTTGTTTTTTGGGTTTTTGTTGTTGTTGTTGTTTTTCACAATATAGTCTAATGATCTACCAAAAGCTGGAATATGTATGTCTGATGTTTTCTTGGAGCGAGACCTGTCTTTGTTCTTGTCTAACTAAGGACTCTATCCTTGTGAATCTGATATTGTAACTAGGCTGTTTTATGAAATGGAGGAGAAAGAAAGAAAGAAGAAAGAAAGAAGGAAGGAAGAAGGAAGGAAGGAGAAAGAAAGAAAGAAAGAAAGAAAGAAAGAAAGAAAGAAAGAAAG
>NC_058417.1:51012169-51033741 GCF_002201575.2 Neomonachus schauinslandi
GAAAGAAAGAAAGAAAGAAAGAAAGAAAGAAAGAAAGAAAGAAAGAATTCACTCAGGCAAGAGATGCCACCTTCTATTCATTTCTGATGCATCTAGTGTTCTAACATTTACAGCCGGCCAAACTGCAGGATAAAGTACATACAGTAAAATTATACAGACTTGCAAAAATTCTGATTTGAATTCAGGGTATTAATAGCAGAAGGAATGTTCTTCTGGGAGTAATCTAAGTGTTATATTTACCTTTGGTTTGAGAATATTTGCAATGAGGAATTTCAAATGCAAATATTTTAAAAGCATAGCATGTTAGTAGAGAGACACTGTGGGCACTTCTGTTTTCCTTAAAAAAAAAAAAGGTTTTTCTTGACTTTTTATTGGAATCCTAATGAGACCATAATTACGACAGCAAAAGGGGGGAATGCAGCTGTTAAAAGCTTGGTGTTACTGTACATATAGTCCCTGCATTAAATTTAAAAAAAAATTCTAAAGCCATTCAAGAGAGGGGGAAAAAAGATGATTTAGCAAAGCAAATCTTGAATACTTACATCCTTGGTATGCATGGATTTTTTTCAATGCAGATATTTTTGAAATTTGGCTGTCCTATTTCCTCTTATCTATTCTTTTTATTTTAGACCACAGTATAAAACACTTTTAAAGAAGACCCGCCTTTGTTTTGTCCCTTCCACTCACACCCAACTTCCCCATACCTGTTAAATGTTATGGTTATGAAACTAAACATCTCCAAAGGCTAAAGGCCCAATTATTTTCTTGGCTCCAACCCTGTTTGGAAGTTCTGGATGTCTGTGTATGGAGAGGGTACTTCTTTCAACACGGGTCTTGTGATTAGAAGGACTTTGACCTTCTGGCTCAAAGCAGATGTCTGTCATTATTTTTGCTACGCTTGACCACAGGAAGCATTATTTCTCTTGAACAGATGACTATGATCAATCGGATAAAATTTAATTTTTAATTAAACAGTTCCAAAATGGTGTCCTAATTCTTCTGGTCATGTCCAGGACCTGGACTCAAACAAATAAGTGCTTTTTATAGAACAAAGAGAATGCTCAGAGTAGATCCTAAACAAAAATGTGCTCAGATTGACTTGTCAGTAATGGTACTTGTTAACCTGATAGACGTTTTCAACCAGAAGTTCTAGTAGAGAAAATCTAATCCAAATCCTCCTGTTTTTTTTCCCTTCTCTCGTTGAGCAAAGGAAGCCCTGTGCATTAGCAAAACAGTGGAAAAAATACAGACTAGCAAAGAAGCAAGAGTCTTCCCAGGGCTATAACAGAGCTGACAGGTGACCCTGTTTTTTTTCCTAAGCCATCTCCCAGCACTTCAAGAGCATCGCAAGGCTATTTCCTCAAGCTCCACTCTAACCAGAGCCTTCAGGAAACAGTCAAGTCAAGAGCACTGATGCCCTCCACACATTTCATTGTGCGCTAAAAGGGGATGATGCTGTTATCAAGTCTCATAAAATACATTTATGTCTCAAACTCTGATCACTGTGAGTCTCCACCACAAGAAGCAAAATAGCAACCTTTCAGATTGCTATTTTAGAAACTAAATTTATTTCTCAGCTCGTGGTAACTGAACTGTCATTATTTCCAGAGTTTACAAAGTCTTATAAAATACTGTGCTCTTAGTTTGGTGACTGTCAGCTTATATTACAGATGAATAATGCATGTCTGAACTAGCTATTGTCAGAGAGCTGTTACCTTGTCACAAATAACACAACAGAAGTGTTTTCAAAATGAGATGAGGTTACATTAGACAGAGTTCTGGTATTTCGTGAAGAGGATAAAATCTGCTTTTCATATAGTTACTGATTGTAGATAGTTATATTTATTTCAGGATTTTTTAAATAAGTCAGTTGCTAAATTTGATCAATGTAGCATATCCAATTGTAATCCATGTTATTGCCCCCTTTTTTGGATTCTGATATACCTCATACCTCTGCTGCACCTGACACTGACATTCTTTCTTGCCCATTCTTAGACATCTCACAAAAAGAATACCAATTACAAAGACCAAAGGTATCTCTCTTCTTTTCTTCAAGATTTATCAGTGATCAGACCTTCCTGAAAGAGGGATTATAATCATTGCCCTGACAGGACCAGGACCATGAGGAATATGGATATGGGAGGTGATGATGTTTCCTTTGCCTGCCAGATGGGCTTATTCTGCTTTCATTGCCTTATCCTGTTTCTTATTCTGTCCTATTTGTTTATGGGAAAAAAAAATTGTATGCCACACTTGTGGAATCACGAGCCTATGAAACAGAAGGTTACACCATCCAATTTTTCTTGGGGGGAGTGACATAGGAACATGCCTTCCTTTTAGCCCCAACCTACATCATATCATGTATACACAAGAACTCAAAACGTATCTGGAGAATCCAAAAGAAGCAGTAGTAAGATTGACAGTGTCTTCTATGGTAACCCTTCTACTGGCTCACTCTCAACCCCTTATCAAATTTTTTTTAATAGTAGGATTTTTTTCTGATTTCAAAGTAAGATATATTTATGCTGAAAAAAAATATGAAAAAAGATCAAAGCATAAAATTAGAATAACCCCAACATCCAGAGGTAACTATGTGTTTTAATCCTTTGAGTGTGTGTGTATGTGTGCATAGGTAGGCACTTTAAAAAATAACTTTGATTATGATACACACATATTATAGTGATATTTCTCAGGTTCTATGTCATCACCAAACAAATGACAGCATGACTTTTAATTGGATTCTAAAAGACATGAACATTTGTGTCATCATTTACTCAGTCATTCCCCAAGTTTTTGGACATTAAGTAATTTCCCACACTGGCACCTTTGTTGCTCTCACTATCAGAAGCAATGTCTTTTACAACCACTGATCTCTGAATACACTGAGTTCCTAGCCTCAAATTATCCACATCCACTGAAGAAAATCACCAGGCAGAGATAAAAAGGTTTGGGGATTGTAATTCACCAAGCTTGCTCCTTAATGCTTTACTTAGAGAGTCTACTATTGCGTCATCTTTGGGTCCATCTTGTCTCTCTAGAACCATGTCCACATCTCTCTTTCTCAGCTTTGCCTCCTTTTTTTTTTTTTTTAGTTTCTTGACTTCCTGGATCTATCTCAGCAGGGATCAAATTCTGGCTTAACATATCCCCAAGTCCCAGGCGTGCTAGCTTACCCCATTCCACTATGGCCCGTGTCCTAGCATCACACCTGCTATAATCAGATAGCTTTGCTTTACCCCTAATTATTTTCCACTCATCTCCCATGAGCCGCTTTGTCTTACTTTGCTCAAGTGGCCATAATAAAATACCATAGACTAGGGGGCTTAAACACTTCTAATGTTTTTTTCTCACCGTCCTAGAGGCTGGGAAGTCCGAGATCAAGGTGGCAGCAAGGTCTGTGTCTGGTGAGACCCTCTCTCATTGGGCTGCCGACCGCTGCCCTCTCACCATGTCCTTGCATGACCTTTCCTTGGTGCATGCATTTCTCTTCTTGTAAGGCCACTCAACCTAACAAACTGGAACCCCCCCCCTTTGTGACCTCATTTAACCTTAATTACCTCCTAGAAGCCTTTTCCCCAAATTGATTGTGGGGTCAGGGCTGCAACATATGAATTTAGGGGGGAAACAATTCTGTCCATAGCATTCCCTTCAAATAACATGCAGATTTCATCAATACCTTGACTATTCCAAATTCTTTCATAGAGAAAATGCTCATACTCCCCAAACGATGGCAACATCACTCCAAAAGGTCAGGCTTGCACATCTAGTGTAAACCAGCTGCACTGGATTCATGTTCAACTCCAACCATGTTCCACTCCAAGAAAAAGTATTCTCACAAACATTCCAATGATCCTTCAGGTGACTGTCCCCCAGCTTGTTTCTCTCCCTTAAATATGGCACACCTCGGAAGCTGCTTCTGATTACAAACCTGTCTGGCTCCCAAGTCACAAAACGGCAGCAAATATTAACTAATCAATGTTTTATGGTTGTAATTAAACTGTGCACTTACAAATAAAATGTAACACTTAAAATCAGGTCCCAATTTCTCAAAGCTGCATTAATATTTATAAAATGATTATTGCAGACAGGCACATTCTTTTACTGCTTATTAAGGCACACAGTATGCACACAGGACCAGTAAATTCTTAATTATCATAGAAGTCGAAGGCCACAGTTCCTCAGTTTCTTAGCCTTGTCCCGACAACTTCCCACCTTCTGAGGCCTCTTTTATGGATAAGCTTCTGGTCTTTTTCACTTCCCCTGCCTTTCTATTCCCAAGAGATGCTACCTTAAAAGTTATCCTCTGAGAGAAAGCTAATAGAACTGTGACTTTACCTTATGATGCCATAGATTAAATGGAGCAAAATGGTCCATCCGCAGCTGAACAGCAGCTTCCAGCTTTTCTATGAATTTTGCAGCCGGAGTGATGACAATTTCTCTCCCCCAAATCCCACCCATAGTTGTTTCCACCAGACCACCACCATAGTCTATTATTAGCCAATATAAGGCCTATAATATCTCAATGGAATTTTTGTAGGGGTAAAAATCATGTACTTATATAATAGAGGTGGGAATTGATTTACATGGCGATAGCATGAGCTCTAAAGCAATACAATATTTTAGAAATATTCATTAGTCTAAAAGGAAACTTTAAATGGTAAAACTGAACTAACCCTACCAGCTGGCAACATAATAGAGAGGGGATAACACATTTGGCCAAGTCATATCCATCTGAGCCTTGAGACTACACAATCTCAGCCCCTTTTGGAGGCTCGGGTTCCTTTTACACTTGGCAGAATGTTATTTCCTGACGCACAGAAAGCAAGAAAATGGTTTTTGGGAAGTACTCATAGGGTCCCAACAGTATCAAATAGCTTTTTACAAAATATTTTGATGAGCTAACTTGAAATTCATCAGAAACGTACAGATTATATTTATTTCATGAAAATGTTCTTTTCATAGAATTATATAGTATGAAGGGAACTTTGGGATTATTAAGTCTAAATCTCTCATTTTACAGATGAAAGTACTAAGGCAAAGTGAAATTAGGTGTCTGTGGTTGATCAGTTATATGCTCAGAAAAAAGTTAGTTAACTGGAAAATATTACTGGCTCTGTGTAGAATGGATTCAGTTATAACTTATATGTATGAGAAGTTAGTAGAAATTGTTGATAATGGCAACTTTAGAGGTGGAAGAAGGGGCATCCCTAATGTATTATGAATTCAGAGCATAGAAAATACATCAATTCCATAATATCTCCACAGCCTGCTATGGGGGGCTCAAATTCTCACCATTAGCATCATCTCATGGAATTTTAGATTTTTATCACTATGGAAATGTTCAGGTGTCTGCAAATTTTATACATGTACAATGAAGGCTATAATTCATTAGCTCACTATATTGGCATAAATACGATTATCAACATACGTAAGTATGAGATGGGACAAGCAGATACATTCATTGGGAAGAAACACAAGGGAAACTGAAGAGCTCTGGCATCTATTCCATCTGCCTAAGGAAAGAAGATGGTGCAAAGGATGGAATGTGCTGGAGAGTTTGGATATTTGAGGACTGTATAGCAGAAATAGGGAGAGGGATTTATAAAAGTCAAATATGCCAAAGAAAAACTTTACTTTCTTGGTCATTCAGATAGGTTAAGAGGCACCTATTTAATTAATGGGAAATATTAAATTCATTTGAAGCAAACAAATATGAAAGGAAATCAGTAGTGGAATAAACAGCAATCCATTTAAGGAAAAGAACATGGTACTTGGGGTCAGATAGACGTGGCTTTAAAGCATATCCTTCATCTACTAGCTACATGATCTTGAGCAAACCACTTAAACGTAAGCACCAGTCTCTTCATATGTAAAGCAAAGATAATAGTACTTTTTAAAAGCTGTTAAAAGAATTGTATTTAGCATATAGTAGACATTCAAGACCTAGTAGCTACAAGAAAGAAGGGGAAATTTTATGTTGCTGGAAACTTAAAATTGTAAATGAAGCATCCCCATTTGCCAAATTTCAGCCAGACTATCCTGTAAGATTCTTAAAGGA
Source organism: Neomonachus schauinslandi (assembly GCF_002201575.2). Taxonomy (NCBI): domain Eukaryota; kingdom Metazoa; phylum Chordata; class Mammalia; order Carnivora; family Phocidae; genus Neomonachus; species Neomonachus schauinslandi. Next base: position 51,018,228 of record NC_058417.1, read on the forward strand.
TGAGGCTTCCACCTTTCCGCTCCACCCGATTTCTTTTCATTTTTTCAAATTTTTATTTAAACTCTAGTTTAGTTAACATATAGTGTAATATTGGTTTCAGGAGTAGAATTTAGTGACTCATCACGTACCTACAACACCCAGGGCTCATCACAACAAGTGCCCTCCTTAATGCCCATCACCCATCTAGCCCATCCCCCACCCACGTCCCTCCATCAACCCTCAGTTTGTTCTCTGTCCTTAAGAGTCTCTTAAGGTTTGTTCCCCTCCTCTTCCCCCCCTGCCCTATGTTCATCTGTTTTGTTTCTTAAATTCCACATATGAGTGAAATCATATGGTATTTGTCTTTCTCTGACTGACTTATTTTGCTTACATAATACACTCTAGCTTTCATTCTTTTGATGGCTGAGTAATATTCCTGTGTGTGTGTGTGTGTGTGTGTGTGTGTGTGTGTGCCACATCTTCTTTATCCATTCATTAGTCGATGGACATTTGGGCTCCTTCCACAGTTTGGCTATTTTTGATAATGCTGCTATAAACATCAGGGTGCATATACCTCTCTGAATCTGTATTTTTGTATCCTTTGTGTAAATACCTAGTAGTGCAATTGCTGGATCATAGGGTAGTTCCATTTTTAGCCTTTTGAGGAACCTCCATACTCTTTTCCAGAGTGGCTGGACCAGTTTGTATTTCCACCAACAGTGCAAGAGGGCTCCCCTTTCTCTGCATCCTCGCCAACACCTGCTGTTTCCTGTGCTGTTAATTTTGGCCATTCTGACAGGAGTGAGATGGTATCTCATCGCACTCCACCCCATTTCTGTGCTAGTCTTCCCAGGTTCTTCTTCGAAATTCTGAAACTAAGAATCTCTTTCTCATTCAGCCAATGAAAAGCATGATGAGGGTCACTTAGTAGGACAACTGTTTTCAGAATCAGAAGCCTGATGGCAATTTGGGGACAGGATCTAGGAGGTCTTTCACTTCATTTCCCGTCTTCTACCCACAATGCTTTATATCCTTCACAGCAGCAAAGGGCTTTGTGTAGAGCAGATAGAAAGTATAGCATAGGAAACTCACTCCAGAACTTGCTGATTCCTCCTTATAAAGTTCTGAGGTTCACTGATGCATCGACGTTCAACTTGATAATTACCGTATCGTTATTACTACGCACCAAAGTCGTACCCATCACTCCACTACCTGTATCTGTCATCTATAAAATATACTCAGCTAAGGTCTTGCCACTGAGAACTTAAAATTCAAATGTAGGAACGGGAATGCCAGGACACCAACCTAGCTTTCAGACAGGAATTATTTGGAAATTGTAGGTCTACTTTCTCAAGCACCTGGTAAGCACCTAGAAATTATCTGGAGGAATGTGTACAATTTTGATGTTGTCATTTGGCAGCTAATGTCAGCAGGAATGTGGCTAAGGAGGCAACCTCACTAGCTCTTGGAATTACAAAAAAAAAAAAAAATCAATAATGAAATAAAAAAAGAAAAAATCTTTACTTGTTCATTTTCTAGCACTGTGATTCTGTAGTCCTGAAAATGGCGATTGGTCATTATGAGACATATAATATTTACATTTATTTACATTTACTCAACAAAGGAAAAATCCACAAAATTCCTAATTGCCAAATCTGATCCCTGCATATGTGTTTGGGATATCCTACAACATACCCCAAAAGGAATCTCTATGCAATTGAACACTGCATTTAGGTAGTATGGTTAAGGTGGGATTTTAGTATTTGCAAACATCACTAGTGAATACTTGTAGATTATCATCTTTAGATCCCCCAGGCCCTCAAGTCTACTATATGCTATGGGAAAATAGCTCATGGACATCCTAAGTAGTTACCAAGAACTATAAAAGGGCTCTAACTTCCATCCATCACATTAGAGAGGTGACTTGTTGAATGAACCCTATTCAGTCTGTTCTGGCATCCCCAGTAGTTCCCAACAATGCCACTGGTATGTCCACAGACCCCAGTCCTGCTAGAAATCTCACCAGAAGCCAACTTGTTCCAGCTTATTCTGAGCTTTTACCAGTCACATGGCTGCTCTCTCAGACCCAGCTTCCATCACTCAACTGGTCACTGTGATTTTTGTTCTTATTTGAGATACAGCTGTGTCTATTTCCACCTATCTGTCTCTCTGTATACAAAATAACTTTTCAACAGTAAAGGTAAACATTTTATTACAAAATTTTAAGAAGGCAAAGACAATGTAAAATTTTAGATAAAAAAGAACATACAATTAACTTACTATTCATTATTTCCAATGCCAAAAAATAACCATTGTTAAAATTTTTGAATATATAGTTGGGCTTTGGGGCTTTTATATGTATAAACCCCAGAAATTTATAAAATTAAAATCATAATACGAATAATCTGTATTTTTTTAAAAAACAAATAGCACTTTATGGTGGTTCTCTCTACATGCCAATACATGCTTATCTCTTCATTCTGGTATCTTGCTAATTCCTTTGGTTTGATGTTTATGTAGACAATTTGTTTAGCTCCTGACTCCATCTTTCCTTGTCCAATGTCTTACCATTTTTTCACCCTTGTCTGCAAGCCCGCAGATTAAAGCTATTAAGGCTGGGTTCTTCCCACAAAAGAACAGATTGAAATATGCAGTCCTGGACTGGATCCAGGACTAGGAAAAATTACTATAAGGACTTTACTGGGGTAATAGATGAAATGTGAACAAACTATGCAGACAGCATCAATAGTGTAAAAAAAAAGTTGATTTTAGTCACTGTTCTTTAATTATGAAACTGAATGTCCTTATTCTTAGGAAACACACTGAAAAATTTAGAGGTAAAGAAGCAGTATTTGTGTAGCTCACTCCCAAATGGCTAAAAAAATTAAAATTAGATAGAAAAAAGGCATACATGGTAAAATGTTAACAATGGATGTATTTGAGTAAAAAAGTACATAGGATTTTTCTCTTGAAATTTTTCTGAGTTTAAATTATTTCAAAAAAAATTAAAAATATAAATGCCAACTCCCTAATGAATTTAAGCAAAACAAACAAACAAGCAAACAAAAAAAGAGAGAAATAGGGAATATTTTTGTCTAAGAATCCATTTTTGCCCCTTGAAGTTAAGTTAAGCATATTATTTTAGGATGAAAATCACTCAAATCACCAAGTGCAACTTGTCTCACTTAAAAAAAAATCAAAAGTAGTTGCCCAGTCTAAGACAAAACAATACACTTTCATTCCCCTGTCCTACTCACTACATGGGTTTTAATCTTTAAGGCTGAGAAATGTATGAAATTTGATTGCTTGAGATATCCCTACTCCAGAATTTATAATAAAATTTACTTGAAAGAGAATGAGCAAGCTCTTAATTTCTTTTAATTGAAACAAGAGAGGACAGAAAGTTCAGTTCAGATTCCAGATATCATAAAATCTATTCTAAAATGAATGGTGGGCAGATTGAAACATAAACACACACACACACACACACGCGCGCGCACATGCACATGCACACGCACGCACGCATCTACCTTTAAATTCAAGACTACAGACAATTTCACTTTTGTTAGGACTGATATCACGTGTACAGTTTATGGTTTTCAGTAACGTAGCAACATTTGCTATGTGTGTAATAACAGCATCTAAAATAACATAATAAAAAAAGAATTATCTGTGATTAGAGGTGAACTGTTAAAACTACTCTGGTCAGTGATAAAAATCAAGGGAGTTTATTAGCATTTCAGTAGCTGAAGTGAAAAGCCCCTCTGGGTGCCTAGAAAATCTACCCCCTTAAGCGTTCCACCCATCCTCCTCACTGACATGGTAATGGGCTTTGTTAAATTCAAAGACAGTTACGTCAGCAATTTGTGGCCTCTCCTGGGTTTTCCAGGCCTATAAAGCACACAAATCATACCCAAATATTGGCCTGAAAAATTAGTAAGCTATACAGTTTGTGTTATTTTAGCCAAGCTTTACTGGGGTAAAAGAAACCTAGGGACCCTAAAACTCAGTAGTTTCTTTGCCGCTTTATTATTTTCTTTTATGGTGGGCTGACTCTGATATGTTAATACTGCTTTTTTCTTTTCTTTTTTTGCTTCATTATTCTATTATTTTTATTATTTTTGTCTTGTTTTGTTTTCTTTAACACCCAAGGAAAATTTTGGCAGACGTTAATTAATATTACATTTCTAGTACCTTTATAAAACTCTGGTTTTTGCTTAGAACTGAGAGATTAAAAAATATCTAAAATTATTTTCCTTTTTTAGAAGCTTCCATGAATATCACTGAATGATAATGCCCTTCGTGACAAGTCACAAATCCCTGGTAGGCACTGTGTCCATACAATTCCATACGTCAGAGTGTGGTGCAGTCCTTGAATTTACCTTTGGCTGGGCCAGGTAAGAATACTCTCTGGGAATGAAACCACTCATGGTTATCAGAATCTCCCCTGAATTTAAAGGAGAAAAGCACTAACCTTGGAGTTCGAACACTTGAATCCAACACCAGATGTTCACTTACTAGCTTTGAAAAACTGTGGCTAAATTTCTTTTTTTTTTTTTTTAAGCGTGGAGTATGTTTTTAAGTTTTACAGTAAAATGTAAATTTGGAAAGTCAGACAAAATATATATCACTGAATGAGTTATTTTAAGTTGTACATCCTTGTAAATAGTCACCCCAGGAGGCCTCTTTTTGCTCCATCCCATTCACAACTCCTCCATCTCCACAAATAACCACTATCCTGACTTTCATAGCAAGAACTTCCTTCTATCTTTATTGCTATAAAAGTCAGGATAGTGGTTATTTGTGGCCAAATTTGTAACCTTATTTTCCTTCATGGGAGTAATACAGAGAATAATAGTAGCACTAATTAACTCACAGTGGTATTTGCAAAAAACAAAGCATAAAAACAAACACACAACATAATATGTTCGAGGGCTCTACAAACTATAAAGATCCCTACCAAGAGAAATGGTTCCTGTTTGACTTAGATTCTCAGGTAGGGGGTCTGGTCTAACTGCAACACATGAATCTGAAGAGAAGTACTGCTAATAGCTCTTATCATTCATATTTATGTGCTGGGAGCAGCAGGGAGTTAGACTTTAAAGTTTTTCATAGTATTATTTATCAGGTAGGAAGATAATTATGTGTAGCAACTGGGAAACATAAGTGTTAATAAAAATATGTTTATTGTAGACTACTTATACTTTAATATGACATTTTCCACTAGACCTCCACATTTTTTCCCAAACTTCTGATATTTAATGTTCATAAGTTAATTCCCACAAACATTAGTACAGAGCTCCAAAGGTCAAACTCCAAGAGGGGAAAAGAAGGCTTTGCTGAATAAAGTTATTTACATAGTTAATCAGGAGCTAAAACCCAGGAGAAATGCAAATCACCTTGTTTCCAGAGAGGGAACAGTAGTATAGTCTTTGGCCAGCATTCACACCCCAGAGACAAACAAAAGCTTTGACTTTCTTCCCTTGAACCTCTTTTGTGTATGTGATCTTGCTTGGTTTCAGTTTTCAAGTTTATAGAAATAATCTTCTGGGTGAACCAAGGTCAAAACAGCAACCTGGGGTTTAACTGCTGATCAAGCAAACAGGATGTCCAAATATTTCCCCGAAGCAATAAACTATCAGTTAATGGTGTCATTCCCTCCCATAATGCCCTCTTGGACCAACAGGAAATGTACCTTAATTTTGCTGGCCAAACACTATATAAAAATGATCACATCAGGATTTCTAGCTCCATCCAAGGAAGGAAACTTTTCGTGAATTACAGGCTCAATGTCTTATTTCTCTAACTCTCTTTCACTCAACTGTTACATGATCTGGGTGGCTCTTTTATTTTAAAAAAGACAATAGGGAGCACCAGAGAAAGATACTAGGCTAGAATTAGAAGACCTTGATTCTAGTCCGATTTCTGCCTTTATGCATTATTGTACAAATCACTTTAAAACACTGGGTAAATTCTAAAAGCTTTGATTTAAATTCTGAACACTATTATTATTTATAACCTCCTCACATGAAAAGGCTTTGACTGTAGATTATAAGACGGCATATGATCAAAATGAACCATAGTGAGGAAAGAGGTCAGTGAAAAGACAACACTCAAAAAGGATTAAAGGGATGGATAAAATCTTAGTGGCAATGCTTTAAGAAACGTGCAGCAAGTCCTTTATAAATTGGCCCTCGCCCAGTGCTTTGCTGATGCCTGGACAATATCATTCCCTAACTAAGCTTTAAGGTAGAGTGTGTCAAAAGTTATCTTTGGTTCATTTGTTTTGATGGTAATACACATCTCTTGGTGAGCATTTCATAATGTATATAACTGTCTAATCACTATGTTATACATCTGAAACTAGTAAGATATTATGTCAATTATACTTCAATTAAAATTTTTTTTAAAAAAACTTAAGTTATCTTTGTTTCATGTTAGATCACAAAGTTGGAACTTCTCTTTTCAGATTATAATACAGCTACCCCTTTGCTATTCTATTTTCCACACCTGATAAAACTAGTTAACTTTTTCTCTGCTCTTGTTAGGACCTTAAGTCCAGGCTCATCTGATTTTCCGAAACCAACTTCCCTCTTCCTCAGATCCTGGCTTTTTTAAAACTCCTGACCCAGGCTGAAATCCATGGCTACCTCTTTGGATGCTTTCTTCTCTAGCAATTCTGGAATTCATTACCCCTTTGTTTTTATTTGATGCAAATTCCCACCTAGATAACCACTGTTTTCCCCTGTGTTTAAGCTAGCAGTCTTCCAAAGAATGTTAAGAAAAGTCAAGAAACACCACTGAGTGAGCACACTGCCAATGTGAGTAATCCCAATTTTGTGGATCCTTGTCTGTTCCTTCAGCCTTCTCCTATCACATTTCCATAGTGACCGTTCTAAAGTTACTGTGTGTTTTTAAATGCCTGATCAGCTGTTTCTTCCAGCTGATCATCTACTCAGGTAGCTCAGTTTATTCATTCAACATCACTCCCTATCATACTCAGCATGACAGAACTCTGAGTTTTTCCATATTCTTTAAAGACTTAATGTCATCATCTCTTCATCACAGCTCAAAACCTCCTCTTCCACTTTACCAAGATTTGAGTTGCTGGCCTAAGCATCCTGGTTTTACCTATTTTCAGTTATCACAGTATCTACTTCACTGATTACTGACTCTTCACACAAACTTTTCTTGTTTTCTTTTGTTCCTCTCCCTTTAAACATTTTCTATTATAAAATTTCCAAGTGTACTGATAAATATAAATGTTATGATTTAAAAAAAGAAATCTATGCCTTCTCTTCTTGCCCTCACTTCCACTTAACCTAATGAAACCCTAGCACTTTTACAGTTAGTTTCAAATCCATTTTTTAATAGTATTAAACAGTAGAGGAAAATTAGGCTGAGAATTTTTTCCTAATCCAGTTTCCCTCTTTTTTTTTTTAATTTTATTTTATTTTGTTAGTCACCATACAATACATCATTAGTTTTTGATGTAGTGATCCACGATTCATTGTTTTCGTATAACACCCAGTACTCTATGCAGTACATGCCCTCCTTAATACCCATCACCGGGCTAACCCATCCCCCCACCCCCCTCCCCTCAGTTTGTTTCTCCAACTCCATAGTCTCTCATGGTTCATCTCCCCCTCTGATTTCCCCCCCTTCATTTTACCCTTCCTTCTCCTAATGTCCTCCATGCTATTCCTTATGTTCCACAAATAAGTGAAACCATATGATAATTGACTACCACCTTACACCAGTTAGAATGGCAAAAATTGACAAGGCAAGAAACAACAAATGTTGGAGAGGTTGTGGAGAAAGGGGAACCCTCTTACACTGTTGGTGGGAATGCAAGTTGGTACAGCCACTTTGGAAAACAGTGTGGAGGTTCCTCAAAAAATTAAAAATAGAGCTACCCTATGACCCAGCAATTGCATTACTGGTTATTTACCCCAAAGACACAGATATAGTGAAAAGAAGGGCCATATGCACCCCAATGTTCATAGCACCAATGTCCACAATAGCCAAACTGTGGAAAGAGCCGAGATGCCCTTCAACAGATGAATGGATAAAGAAGATGTGGTCCATATATACAATAGAATATTACTCAGCCATCAGAAAGGATGAATACCCAAACTTTTACATCTACATGGATGGGACTGGAGGAGATCATGCTAAGTGAAATAAGTCAAGCAGAGAAAGTCAGTTTCCCTCTTTCTTAATCTAGAGGTAACTAGTATGTATTCTCAATTTAGGTACCAATTTTTTCATGCAAGTTTTTATAATTTCAGTGCAGATATATTTGTTTATGAAAAATATATAGTAGGTTCTGGAGAAAAAATGATCTCCTAAGATGCCCATGTCCCAATCCTCCGAACCTGTGAATATCTTATCTTACACCAAAAAAAGGGATTTTACAAATGTAATTAAAATTAAGGACTTAGTAGATATGATAGAGTGTAAGGACCTTGAAGTGGGGAATTATCATAGACCGTAAGGGTTGGCCCAATCCAATAAAGTAGATTCATTCTACTTGGCCCTTCAAAGTAGAAGAGTAAGGCAGAAGACTGGATCAGAGAAATGCAACACGAAAAGAACACAATCTACCATTGTTGGCTTTGAATATGGCAAAGGGGTTTGAAAAAGGAGAAAGAACCTAAGGAAGGAAGTGTCATCCAGATGCTAAGAATCACCCTCAGTTTACAGCTAACTAGAAAACAGAGGCCTTAGTCCTACAACTTCAAGGGACAGAATGCTGTTAACAAGCTACATGAGCAAGTTAACAGAATCTCCACTAGAGCCTCCAGAAACAAACACAACTTACCTTGCCAATACCTTGATTTTAGTTCAGTGAGACCTACATTGGATTTCTGATGTACAAAATTAATTTGTGTTGTTTTAAGCAACAAAACCTGTGATAATTTGTGATAACACAGAAAATGAATCCATATTGTAATGTTTTGTGTTCTAATGTTATAAAAAAGTATATGTCCTTCTGCTTTACATTTTAGGGATTAACTGAGATTGACAGATGTAGCTCTAGTTAATTTATTGTATGTTATATGATGTTTTATAAATATTCTACAACTGATTTGTTATACTATTTATTGACATTTACTTTTTTTTCTGAATTTTTTACTATTAATAATTTTTAAAAGTTTTTTTCTCCAGTTTTATTGAGGTATGACTGACAAATAAAAATTGTTTATTGAGACTGCACAACATGATTTTTAGGGTATACAATATGGTATTTTAATCTACATACACATTGTGAAATGATTAGCACAATGAAGCTAATTAACACATCTATCACTTCACATAATTACTATTTGTGTTCTTGCAGTGGGGAAACTTAAGACCTCTCTCTTAGCAATTTTCAAGTATATAACAGAACATTATTAAGTATAGTCACTATGCTATTTATTAGATGCCCAGAACTTACTCATCTTACAACTGAAAGCTAGTACCTACCTTTTGACCAACATCTCCCCATGTCCCCAGCCACCAACCCTGGTAAACACTGCTCTACTTTCTGGTTCTTTGAGTTTGACTTTTTTAGATTCCACATTTATGTGAGATCAGACAGTATTTGTCCTTCTGTATCTGGCTTATTTCACTTAGCATAATGTCCTCCAGGTCCATCTATGTTATCATAAATGACAGAATCGGGCGCCTGGGTGGCTCAGTTGGTTAAGCGACTGCCTTCGGCTCAGGTCATGATCCTGGAGTCCCGGGATCGAGTCCCATATCGGGCTCCTTGCTCAGCAGGGGGTCTGCTTCTCCCTCTGACCCTCCCCCCTCTCATGTGCTCTCTCTCATTCTCTCTCTCAAATAAATAAATAAAATCTTTAAAAAAATAAATAAATAAATAAATGACAGAATCTCCTTATTTTTTATGGCTGAATAATAGGTATATGTGTATGTATATATCCCATTTTCTTTATCCATTAACCCATCAGTGGATACCTAGGTTGTTGCCATATCTTGGCTATTGTAAATAATGCTGCAATGAAAATGGGACAGCAGGTATATCTTCCAGAAACTGATTTTGTGGATATATACATATATACCCACCCAAAAGGGGGATTGTTGAATTACATGTTAGTTCTATTTTTAATTTTTTGAGGAATTTCCATAGTGGATTTTTTACTATCTATAATTCTGAAGTGAACTATTAAAACTTCTTTGTTTACTTATGCTTAATTTTCTCCTAATTATACCTACAAGTGGAATTTCTGAGTCACACAATATATGTGGATCATGAGCTTCACCAGTTATTGCTACTTTGCTCTCCAAAGGGATTGTTACCAATTTATAACCCCGTTGTTGATGGATGAGAGTTTGTTAGTCTTCCTCTTTGCCAACATTTTAATTTTGTCAAATAATTATAATTACTGACCATCTGATGAGTATGAAGAGGAATCTCCTTATATTCTCAATTTGCAGTTCTCTGATTATTGGTGAGATTAGTTAAGAAGACTTTTGGGTTCTTTCTCACTGAATTTCTTGTTTATAATCTCATTTTGCTACTGTGTCATTTTCTCTTTTCTTATTGATTTGTAGCTACTTATAAATTCTGGATATTAATTCATTGCTATTTATAACTTCTAATTATATGGATTTTCTTTTTACATTATTAATAGTACCTTTTCCTGAAATTATGTTTTATATTTAAAATAGTCATATTTATTTTATTTTATTTTATTTATTCATTTTTTAAAGACTTTATTCATTTGAGAAAGAGTACAAATTTTATGGTTTACAGAGCACATGTGAAATAGATAGAAAAGCCATCACTGGCTCCATCTTTTTCAAATGCAGAACTGAAGTTTCAGATTCCTTTTGATTTTCTGAGACAATTAAAAATCAAACCAAGACTGAGGGCGCCTGGGTGGCTCAGTTGGTTAAGTGACTGCCTTCGGCTCAGGTCATGATCCTGGAGTCCTGGGATCGAGTCCCACATCGGGCTCCCTGCTCTGCAGGGAGTCTGCTCCTCGCTCTGACCCTCCCCCCTCTCATGTGCTCTCTGTCTCTCTCATTCTCTCTGTCTCAAATAAATAAATAAAATCTTTAAAAAAAAAAAAAATCAAACCAAGACTGAGTTTATTCCTCTCACAATTCACAATGCTGACCCCTCTCAGTTCTCATAAGGGGCATTGTCTCTTTTGCCACTGTCTCACATGATCTCAAATTCTGTGCTCTGGTGCATAAGATGCCTGAAAAATGCTGCGCTGTTACTGACAGAGAAATCCAGCAGTGATGTACTCTTGATCTGGGAAGCATGATAGGTGCTTCTGTTGTATTATCTCACCGAGAAAGGAACCGCATCCTGAACAAACTATTCTTCCACCTTTAGTCATGAAAAATATATGTCCACCCAAAAAGTTAACATAGGGTTAACTTGGGAGAAACTAGCACCAGCAATTTTAATAGGAAGATAAATTGAAAATAAACAGATTCAATCTTGCCTACTCTTACTATTTAATTCTGAAAAGAGATGAAAGAAAAATAATGAAAACACCTATTCTTGGTGAAGTTACCCTCACCTCCCCCACACACACATACTTAATCAGTTCCATGATGTATATAGTGTGCTTTTAACTCCTTTTCTACCCACTTACAAGATTACAAATATTAATCATTTTCCATGGTCAATTCTAGGGATTAAAGCCTAGTACTGTGTAACTCCATAAGCAAATATGACATCAGATGAAAATGTGCTCTGCTTTTTGTTTCCCCCACCCCCAGCTGTTCATATGTCATATTCTGATCTCTAAGAGAAAGGAATAAGAGTATCTTTAAAGAACTATGCTAGAAAATCAAACAGACAAAATAAAAAGACAAGATAAAACTCCTTTTTGGAAAGATCAAATCTATGAAAAGCTCCCAGAGGATGAACATTTTTTCATACGTGGACTCCAGTTCAAGATATCAGAGGATAATCTTCCTACCCAAGTTACTGAAATCAAGAAAGCAATAACTGAGAACCCACTAAGGTGGGTCAAAGAGCCAACCGTTCCTGGCATTGGTGATACATACTGAATGTAACTGAGCTTCTCTCAGTTCAAACACTTGTTCCATTCTTATTTTAAACATAATCAGGGAGAGTGTCTCTGTTCTCCAGACTACCTCTAATAGGTAGATGGACGAAACTAAGGCAATGGATGGATGAAGCTGCAAAGCAAGCAGGTGTGTTATTTAAAGAAGTCATTTATGTTCTTTCTTAGTCAAAAAAAGATTCCTACTTTTCCCCAGCTTGTCAGCCAAATATGTAAAATGTATTTTCTTTTCCTCAGTAAAATCAGAAATTCAGAACCATCTCAGATATGAGAATATGGACTAACCTCTTACATGCTAGAAGGGCAGCAGTTGACGGAATCATATATGTAACACCCTGTATCGGTCAGGATAAACTAGGTTATTCTGTAATAATAGACAACCCCAACATTCTGTAGGTGAATAACGATGAAAATGTATTTTTTACTCATTCTACATATTCTGTAGAGAAATGGCTGTCAGGAGAATTTGCACATCAAAAATTAAACCGAGATGTAGGTTAAAGGATGCTCCATCTCAGCCAGTTAAAGCCCCCACCCAGGCAGGGGAAGAAATACAGCATATTATGCTGTAGCTTCTTAAAACTTCTGCCTGGAAGTTTTTACTCATCACATTCATTCCCATTTCATGGCTTAAATTCAGAAGGAACAAGTATATGCAATCTTCTCATATGCCAAGAAAGGAGAAGAACTAGGCTTAATGATCTCATTCCACTTCATAAAAGTTGTCTAAGTCCTATCTTCACTATTAGCCTCACCTAAAATATCAATAGACTGTGTATAGAAGCCACTCTAGAGAGAACAGACAGGAAAGAAGATGGGTATGAATATTACATACCACAAAAGTATCTCCTAAAATGATTCAGGAAATAGAAATATGGCTGATACCCAGTTCCATTTTATTTAGTCTTTTGTTGGGACTTTCTTTCTTCCTTCCTTTTCAATCAATCAACAAACCTCTTCCTAGTCTATACTTCTGATGTTTTCTTTCTCATATTTTTAAAATATTTCACTTTCAATCTCCTACTGTTACCTTATGAATTTTTTAGAACAAAGTGATATATTCAGTAAATTCCCTTGAGGTATTTTCAAAGCTTTAAAAGCCTTAATGACATTAATTCATTAATTTTTTTCACTCTAAATCATTCTAGAACTTAGCAGTTTCGAGCCTTGACTGTATTAGGGCAAAGAAAATAAAGATTTAATTCCTGCCTGTGTAGAATTAAAACTCCTCCTAGAGAAACAGCACATAAACAATGAACTACCAGAAGATTAAAAAAAAGGAAAAAGTCCAACATAATATTGCTTCAAGTCCCTATTGTTAATATTAGCTACTGGCATATTCTTAAACCCCCACTGATCATATGTGAACAGAGATAGTGTTATAAGAGGCGACAAAATGGGTTCTTCTGAAGCTTCCTGCTGATGCTTAGCTAATGAAAAATGTAGAAGAGTTATGTCAGCAAATGGAGAGTGAAACAAAGACTTTAGAGGTAGGGAAATAAGTACTTTGCTCAGAGGAAGAGTAGAAATATTATATTTTCTTTCAATTATCTACATAGAAGCAAAAATGAATTGTTTTCTGTTTTTGTTGTTGTTTTTACTTAGTTATCACAGATAATTACTGAAACTAAGGAAACAAGCCAGCCACACTAATCACAATTGTTTGCTCCACCCTTTTGTGCATATACTAAAACACCTGGACCTGGACTTTCTTTTTATTTCCTTATACAGCTACAAGTTGTTACCTTTAGTCCCTTACCTGAATCATGTTCCAAAATTGTGTGTGTGTGTGTGTGTGTGTGTGATTTTTTGAAATGCTTCATCCACCCTCTGGAGTCCCCTGCAGTGACTGGCTGCCTGGCCTGTTATTATTGCTTCACTTAAGGCTCAGAGGACCATGTGATTTGGCTGCTTCCAGAAAAATGAATTTGCTGCAAAAACAATTTTTTCTTTTTATTCTGACATGGGCATGAGAGGCTGTGTGAGTAGCTGAAGGAACCATCTTATATATCTCTCTGGCATTTGTCAGTGGCTACAAAAAACCTCAAGATATAGTTCCACACGACTTTCAAACAAAGAACCCCTGGTGAAGAGTTAACACTTCATATTAGTGTATCACAACCGCATCTCCATTTGGATATTTAGTTCAGTTCTTCAGAGCATGCTCTCGTGGAACTAGAAGTCAGAATTTATGGTGTACAAGTTGTAAAATTGGAAAATAAGGTGAGAGAAAATATAAAGTACATGAGGCCACTCTGCCAGGCCCTCCAATTTCAAGGTCCACTTTATGACTCTACTTATCTACTGAGTATATTAACAGAGTCCATTAGATTATAATCACCTATGAGTTTCCTTCAGAGTTGTGTACCACCACCATCTGTCACAGTAGTAGATAAATGTAACCCTACATTGCAAGAAAACCTGAACCAACATGCTTTTAGTAAGATCCAAAATGAAATCTAGGACATAATATATTAGTGGATATGTCTTTTTTGATTCTTTTAAAATGAGAGAGGTACCATTTCTTTTGGAAGACTAAAAATACTATTACTAAACATAGAGATAGTCTCACTATGGATTTTGTTTGTTTTTTAAAGTAAGCTCCAGGCCTAGCATGGAGCCCAGTGTGGGGCTTGAACTCATGACCCTGAGATCAAGACCTGAGCTGAGACCAAGAGTCAGACACTTAACCTACTGAGCCACTCAGGTGCCCCTCACTACAGTTCTTTTTAGTTATTCTATTCCATTCCAAATAGGCAATATTTTCATGATCACCACCATTCTGAAATACACATTTAATAATGTTCAAAATGTCACAGTAGCATAATAAGCATTGGGATAACAAGCTAGCTTGAGAGAACCATGGCCCCCTAGGAGCTGATAACCTAAGTTCAGTCTGATATTAAGTCCCATGTGTGATGATGACTGGGGGTAAAGTATAGTTTTTAAGTAATGATCGAGTTTCTTGAGATTATCAACTTCACCAGTCTGCTTTTCTACACACATAACCATCCCCCGTGGTACCTGCCTTTTCATCTAACTTACAAAATGCTTCAGTTATTAAGGACATGTCCACTTACACCCAGGTCCGTCATCATCATTTTCTGGAACTTTTAAAAATTTCTCTTCTAAAAATAGAAGCAGAGGGTGCCTGGGTGGCTCAGTTGGTTAAGCGACTGCCTTCGGCTCAGGTCATGATCCTGGAGTCCCGGGATCGAGTCCCACATCGGGCTCCCTGCTAGGCGGGGAGCCTGCTTCTCCCTCTGCCTCTGCCTCTCTCTCTCTCTCTCTCTGACTCTCATGAATAAATAAATAAAACATTTAAAAAAAAAAATAGAAGCAGAAGTGAGGAGAAAAGTCTGTGTTTCTGAAACCTATCCATAATAGAACTGCCCATCCTTTAAACTGTCCCTTAGTAGAAAGAAAGAAAAAGAAAGAAAGAAAGAAAGAAAGAAAGAAAGAAAGAAAGAAAGAAA